>NC_063162.1:125424268-125729268 GCF_023159225.1 Perognathus longimembris pacificus
AAGACAAAAAAGACAAAAACTGATTTTCTTGAGACAAAAAAAAAACTGTTCTTTCTATAATGGCTTTGCCCATTAAAAAAATGTGGCTCTTAAGGGTTTATGAAATGACTGAATATGAGGATACATGTCCTGTAGAAAGCAAATGCGCCTCATATACTGCCAAAAATAGTGTTAGTTTCATTAATGTGAATTTTCCAGCATTCAGTAGTTGTAATGTTAGAAACAATTGCTGGTCAAGTTCAACTTGTTGCTATTGTTTTTAATTTGCACAGGAGTAGTATCAGAAATTAGTGTCACTGCTTGTATCTAGCTGAATTTTAAACAACAGAACATTAGTTTTGTTTTATTTTTTATGTTGGTGCCACCAACTGTAAATGACATAAGTTAGTTATTACAAAACACAGTAATTAGACTGTTGCAACCATCTGAAACCTTAGGCTTCCAGTCTGTGCTGTTAGTGTTAAGATGTAAAGTGCAATCCTAAGCTAACATTATCTGTGCAAGCACCATAGAAACATTTGCATATCTGCATAGATCTTACAACTGTACTCTTTACCTCCTTGTGATAAAGCTTTGTCTACCTGCAAACACAGTCAAAGGCTACAGCTGCAAACCAAAGCCAACTCAAACCATGGCCAAGAGCTCAAGGACAGAAGCAGCCACATGCTTTGGTCAGCCTTCTGTAACTTCAATTCGTACAAAGGAACCTTTTTCATGAACTACCTGCTGTTTTCTGATGACCTCTGGGATCTTTTCATTTAGCCCTAAACAAAGAAAGAAACACGACAAAAAATAGTAATAACCACAACTAAAAGTGTTAATTCAGTCACAGAGTAATCTTCTGAGGCCAAATGTCCATCTACATGCAATGAAGATTTGCTTTCATTAAAGACAGAGGTGAGGACAAAATCCGCAGTGGAAGTGATGATATGCTAGAAAGCAACAAATGTGGATCACTGACCAAAACGATTATGTACTTGATGCAAATGCAGATTGCATATGGTTATATATATATATAGTACATTGTGTTTTTGTCCCCCCCCCCACCCCATCCAGTCACTTATTTTTGGTGATGAGTACATGTTGTTAGAGGATGTCTTGTATGGTCCAAATCTTTGTTGTGTACTATTTTTTTATAGTCTTAAGTTATAATGAAAAAACAAAACAAAAAAAACAAAACAAAAAAAAACAAAAAAGTAGGAACCAAACATAAAAGGTCTAGTAAAGCCAAAAATTAATTTCATATTGATTTTAAAGTGATCTAGCTGAGTTTTTACACTAAAAGCAAAGATTATAGCAACTGTAGTCCATGGTATTTATTTTCAGTCAAACCAAAGTTACATATAATTCTGCCTCTTCTTATACGGGATACTAACACTAACAATACACTCCCTTCAAAGACTTGCGCAGGCCAAATTGTTGGAATGCTGGTTTTCTTGACAACTCCAAACCCCAAAAACTATGATAACGCATTATGGTGTAGTGGAAGATAGCATAGTCAGATGTTTGCTTAAACCTAGAAACTTTCCGTGTTGCTTTTCATGTGCTGTGCCAAGTCTTGATAATACTTTTTCCCCCAACCAAGGGACCTCATAACCTGATTATGGTTATTGCTTTACAAACAGTTTTGACAGAAGGTGGCTGCTAGAGCTTAACATATGTACCAGTTCCATGTGATGGAACGGGTTCTTGCAAACTAAGCTCATTTGTTTATTCTTTGCTGAAATCAGCAAATAGAGTTAGAGAGATACCCAGTCATCTATCACACCAAATAAAAGGACATACGGCTTTCAAAAGGGTTTTCCCACTTACCCAAAAGGCTTTCTGAAAGCTTCTACCTCTGCAAAAAAAAAAAAAATCAAAAAACAAAAAACAAAAAAAGAGAAAAAAAGAGAAAAAAAAGAAAAAAATTAGAACAATTATGGCAGATTGCATGAAACGTGAGAACGCCGCAGTAACTGCTACTTTTCATTATGTTTGTCTATGGGTCATGATCAATGAACCGGAAGTTTTGGATATGGTATCAAAAGAAAGATTGGTATTGTGAAGGATGGTTTTCAGTCATCTAGGATCCTGCTATAAGGATTACTGAAAGGAAAAATGAGTCTTTCGGGTGCATGTTCCAAATGCTTCGATGAACTGAAAGTTACAGTGAGAGTTGTACCAACAGAAGGGTGGCCTAAGACTGCAATGCTAAAGTATGCATACCTCAGTTACAAAACTTTTGAAAGGAAGTCTCAGCCACAGAATGCATATACCTGTAGAGTTTTGCATGGGTTTTATATGAATACAATTTAAAAAAATAGCTGCTTGCACATTATACCAGAAAAACCTCCAAAACTGCAATTGCTTTGAAAATAGATTTTAGGTTTTTTGGAGTTTTCTGAAATGCTTGGTCTGTATTTTGATAATTGTGCATATTATGTAAAAATGTTGGTGGACCCATAAATGACCAGACTTTTTTCTAAGAAAAATGTTGCTTTAATGCATTTCATGAATTTTTACTCTTATATCATTGCTTGCTAGTAATAGCAAATCTGCTTTTCTGCATCTGCTTTGCGTAGCTATTGTAAGGCTTTGAACTAATGTATGTATTTATTGCTTGAACTTCTGTGCATACCTTATAAAGCATAATGTCTGACAATTTAAATGGCTCATGTATTCTTGCTTCTATCATAAGCTGATTCTGGGGACTATGATCTTTTGTATACAGCAAATTTTAACTGTAGCACAAACATCTGTTTATGTATTGGTGGAATATACCTGTTTTATTTATCTTTTTTGAGGTAAACTAATTTTTGATACTTTTCATTACTGTGTACTATGTTCATACTTTGAATTCTCTGACGTTAGAAGTCATGGTTGAGAATTGTAACAGCTGTTATTCGTTCTGTATTCATGGCTTTCACTGCTGAATAAAATAAAGGACCAAACCTAGGATTTGAAAGAAAACTGTCTACCTCTAACACCAGGGAGTTATCAGATTTTATTTTACATAGTTCTAGTCTACAAAGACACAATTGCTTAAACCTAGTAGGCTTAAGGTTTATATTCTATGTGGTTGGATTCATGGCACAGTTGTACTGTTTGAAAATCAATTAAATTTTTATGTGGATGTTACAAGTATTTGGTAGAATTACCACTAACTGGGTTTTCTTTCGATAACTCAGAGCTGGAGAAAAAAAGTCATCAGCATTCTGTGTCTACAGCTGCTGAACTTCATAAGAATGCAATTCTTTGTGATTAGGGAATCGAAGGATAGTCAGCTAGGAATAGAGCTACAGAAGTACACTTAAAATAAACCATCCTGGACTTTAATGTCTCTGGGCATATTCAGTCACAAAATCCAATAGACTATTTTGTAAAGTTTTCAAATTGGGCGTTTACATTTTTGAGACTTTGTGAGATTTCATCTTACATATGCCAATATTAACAGACACTTAGACAATAGCTTTATTAATGCCATTGAGCTATCGAAAGGAACATGGCTTGCCCTTGTTATTTCACTAGTTCAGGTTGCAAGGAAAGGTTATTTTCTTTGTTGATGTTTGGGGGCTTTTTTGGTTTGTTTTGGCGGGAGTTCTTGTCCATGAACACTTGGCATATCTTACTTAGCCAAAAAAAAAAAAAAGAAAGAAAGAAAAAAAGAAAAAAGAAAGAAAAAGAAAAAAAAGTAAAAAGATAAAAGGAAAAAAATAAGGATGTACATTTTACTATAGAATTAATGTATGAACAGTGTGTTACTACTGTTGGATGTAAAAATGTATATGAAACCATTTCATTCACTTGATTACATTTCTGAAGTATAAATAAAAAAAATCTAATTCTTTTCGATCCATTTATAACCACTAGGATTTTTTATTCTTCCGGAGAGATCATTCTTCCATACCAGAGTCAAACCATAAATTTGTGTACATATGTCCCACAATTTGTTTAAAACCATTTCCAGAGGAATTGGGAGACCATCAGCTAGAATAATCAAATTTAGGAAATGAAGGTGGGGCTTTCTGTGTAATTCAGTTCATTAAAAATGATCTTCACATGCAAAATTTATTTTTACACACAAGCATGACATATTTAAATTCTTTTGTTTACAATAATACAATTTGACATCATAAAATTTAAACCTTAAGAAAGAGGAAAGGTTGCTTGGTTGTACTGGCTTAGACCTATAATCCTGGCTATGGGCAATGGTGGTTGAAGACTAGCTAAGGCATACAAGTTTACAAGACTCCAGTTCCTGTTATCCTAGCTACATAGGCTGGCCCATGCATACAGAAAGCCCCTATCTCAAAAATAAACAGGTAAACAAATAGACAAATAAGACTGGTGGAATGACTTAGAGTGGTAAAGGGCCTACCTAGCAAGTGAAAGGCACTGAGTTCAAATCCTAGTACAAGTCCTCCACCTCCTAAATTTATGCCAAGGATAAGAAAAAAGATGAATTCACTCTTTTTAGTCTCATGCATTTTCCACCTTGATATTTTTTCTTCTTGCCACAAACCATCAGTAGCACCTCAGGTATACTGCCATCCTTAAAGCAAATGTATAGGGGTAGGGTAAGTGACTTTCCAAGGGGCTGATTTTTAAGATGTTAGGGATCTATGCCATATATATTAGTAGCAAAACCAGACAAGGTGGAACCTCTGAAGAGAAAAGTGTATGTAAATAAATTCTACATGCATTTGTGTATTCCTGAACCAGTCATAATCAAGAATAGGAGGAAAATGAATATGTGGAATATATTTTTGATTTTATGTGTGATTAATGTTGTCTGTCATGTTAGGGAAAGGGAATCCTGACTAAAGGACTCTCCGTAGGACAAAAGTTGTTTTAAAAGATATGTGAGCATGAGATTAATTTTCTTAAAACTTACAATTCATTTCTTCACTATCAATTAGTTGAAAGTAATTAATATTAACTTGTCTAGTGTATTTTGTTAACATACTAAAGGCAATGTAACAGATGAAAATGCATTTTTTTCAGTTTTTTATCCTTTGATAAAAGAAGAGAATAATTTAGTGAGTCAGACAAAAAAATTGCAATTTAAGACAGGAAAAAAGTGACCTGGCAAATATTTTTTCCTTAACCCTAAATTTAAACATATGCTATTCTAGTTTAAAGTAGTGTTTTTTCCAGATATATTTTGTGGATTCAATAAGCAATGTAGTGGCTTTGTGAAAACTGTCCCCGTAAGTTAACTTTGAATCTTTAAAAAGTGTGAATGAATGAATAAATACATAAATAACTCTCACAAATCAAACTAAATATACTACAACTACACATGGCCATTAACATCTGCACCTAAATTGCCTCTACAATATTATTCTGTTTCTACTCAGTAGAGAAAGCTTGCAAAATACTAAGTACAAATCTACCTCAAGAGAATGCATAACCTGTGAAAATAAAAGGTAGCTTCAGCTTCATACAGGCCTTGACATATGTTATTGTCCTCTTTCCTATCCCTATTTTCTGGTCATATGGCAAATGAATATGTAGAAATATCAGAAGAAATAAGAGAAGAAAAGTTTATGACTTTGAGGGAAATTTGCATTTGCGGGCAATTGTATTACTTAAATCAATCTGTAATACATGCACACATACACATATACACAACCACATGTACTTTAGAAACAAAGTTAAACTACAGTTTTAAGCCAATAGATATTACTAATTTATAACTTTTCTGTGAAGATTTACTCATACGTCTTTGAAGTAAATTAAACTCTTTTATATAAAGTTAAAGCTGATTCCCATACCCTAAATTAATGGGTCTTCAATTTCCAATGATTTTCTAAAAAAAATGCCTTCATAATACATTCTGTCCTCTTTATGTTTATTAAATTTGTCCTCCTTATATTTATCCCAGTAGTCCAAGGAGTTGACAGGGAACATGCACAGGGAGATAGAAAGCTTAACAGAACGGAGGAAATAAAAAGGTGTGTCCAAGAATATTTTCTTTACTTTGCCTACAATATTTCTTCTTTTCACTTTCTGCCTTGTAATAAGTAACAATAACTGATGATAAAAGAGAACAATAAATAGACTATTAAGAAAAAAAGATAAGGTAAAGGCAAATGTTTCTCCTATGCACACCTGTATTTGTTCAACTCTTCTTGCCCCAATTATACAACTGAGGGGATCATCAATTTGAAACTTGACAGCCCTTCCAGCTCAGACACTTGTAGATTCCCCTGTGTTCAACAGCAAGGTGCCATTTCCTTGTAGATATTATGCAGAGAAACTGATCATGAGAGCCCTGTGTCAGCATTCTCTTATTCTCTGAGGTGGCAGTGCCAGTGCTGGATTCCTCCGGCATGTGACATATAGAAGGAACACCTGATCTGACCTTCTTTCTTAACTCTCAAATATATTGAAACAATACACAAAAATAATTACTAGGTCTCTGTCATCAAATGTGCTGGGGAAGAAGAAAGATGTACAGGAAGACCCAGGGAAAAGTGATTAAAAACTTAAAAATTGCAAGTCCCCTGACATGAAGTTGTAGTGACCCTATATTTATATATCTGCCCTAAACTGAAAAAAAGGGTAAGCATCAAGCTGAGAGCCTTTATAATTAAACTGTACCCTATCATTTACATATTTTTATTTAGTATCCTATACCAAAGAAAATAACTCCACATAACTAATCTACAAGAAGCCAAATTAACAGACCATTCACAGAAATTTTTTTTCTGGGATTATTAATTTGAAATATTATAATAGTACCTAAAGCTCACAAGCAATGCCAGACATTTATTTGCACTTTAGACCTCTTTGACAATAGAGATTATACCAAAGTTAATTTAGAAAAACAAAAAAGGACTGCAGAGGCTATTGAACAACTTTACAATCACTTTTTCAGAGTGAACTATTCTTGTTTTTCAATAGCCAGGCAAAGCTACTGGGTCTCACTAAATAATCAAATGAGTTTAATTGCCTCTAGTCTCAGACCCTGGTTTTCATCTATTTTCCACTTTTGGTGGTATATCTAATGTTCATTTAGATGTAAGATCAGTTATTTGTGATATTTGATGATATTTATTTCATTTTTCATTTCCCCCATCATTTCAGAAATATTCTTTTTGTCGATGGTGGTGGTGGTTGGTTATGGAGCTTGAACTTGAAGCCAGGGCGCTGTCCTTGGGCTCTTGTGCTCAAGGGTAGCACTCTACCACTTTGAAACACAGCATCACTTCCAGTTTTCTGAGTAGTTTGTTGGAGATAAGTCTCCTGTCCATACTGGCTTTGAAGAGCAATCCTCAGATCTCAGCCTCCTTAGTAGAAGGGATTACAGACGTGAGAAACCAGTGCTAGGCTTAAAATGTTCTTAAAGTTGTAGCCAACAAAAAAATAATAAAAGACCATTTTCTCCCTCATATAACCCGGAAGTCTTTTAGATAATGTGTAGTTTAGATAATTTGGTAGTTGCCATTTTGCTGAATGAATAGTCTTAGGCCAGTAACCATTACTATCCTAATTTTTTATAGGGGACATTTCTGCTGTTATACATATATACATATATAAACATAAATATTATGTATACCATTATAATTTATATAGAATATATTATGTTAAATTATACATAAATTACGTAATTTATGGGTAGTTGTACAGAGGTTATAATTCCATTTGTCAGGATATGAGTACATCATATCTTGAACAAAGCTACTCTATCCATTGTTCTCTCCCATTTTTTCCCTCCCATCTTACCCTCAAGTTGCACACTTCATCTGCCTTTAGTATTTGGAAAATCATTTGATCACTTGAAGAGCATATATGTACATACCATTTATAAGACATTTACATTGAGTTCAGGAATTCATAGAGGTCTCAAGTATTTTGGAACAAGTTAATGACTTAATAGAGACATTGCCAAAGAAATCTTGTAAAAAAGAACAGAAAAATGTTTATCTTTTATGCCAAACAACTCACAAATTCTGGTGTAAATAAATACTTTATTTTTCTATCACTAAGTTATCTCATAGCAATTATCTTGAATACCCTTGTAGGTTAATGGTAGCAAATTTGTGTTTAAAATCACTGCAAATACAATTAAAATGTAGGTTTTAATCTACTAGCTACTTTTCCATTGGGACCTACTTGTCTTATGGCTTTTAAGTAGGTACAAACAGTATAGAGTAATTCAGCATTCTTTTAACTGAGACATAATAATGCAGCCTTTGGCCTTTCTTGGTGTGAAAGGTTGCTATTTAGTCCAGTGAAGTCAGAGGGTATTGACAGATAGCTAACCAGTTGAGTTGACTCCATGTAATGGAGGATCTGCTCCTGAAATGGAGATCTGTTTTGGGGTCAGTTTCCAATTCTGTTTATTTGATAGTGCTGACCGAATGCCTGATGCATAATAGAAGCTCACTAAAGATGTTAGGATGGATTGTAAGGCCATACCCTCTGGGTTTCTGCTATTGGGGCAGTAGAGGAAGTCGGATGTGAGGCTGCTGATCTATCAGTCCATTGACAATGAAATCATGGAGGTCCAAACCTTGGGGGTTGTCAGATTACAAATTGAGAGTCATTTCAAATTAGGATGTTTGCACTGAAGCAGATGAAATGGAAAGTATAATTGGAGAAAATATTATATCTGATGAATATTTGTCAGACACAAATCCCTAAATGTTGTACATGATAAGTACTGGAAAAGTGCCCCCAAGTCTTCCTTTTGGAGAATTTGATACATTTGCTTAATTATACACAGCTGGTTAGAGGTCAGCATCTGTATTCTCTCACTTCTGGCCAAGCCTTTGAATCACTGTAAGACCTGTGCATCCTCTATAAAAATGAATTTTTATTTTTAGCCCTAATGTAAGTAGCCTCAAATTCACATAACTTCTCCTTCTCTAACACTGACTCAATTCACTTAGGATAAGAACCCCTAAGACCTTCCAATTGTGATTAGATCATGTTTATCAGCTATGCTCTTGAATATGAGTGAAGAGGAAGATGACCTGAGTGCATGTCTTTACAAGGACCCTCTAGATTCAATGCCTGTTATTCACATCCCGAAATCCCAGTTCTGGTGGCTCTTATACTCCTGACTAAAAAATCTCCTTGGTAGCTCATGGTACCTAGTAGCTGGCTAGAACATTTTCTGCTCTTCCACAGTCTCACTATGCGCTTCATGTTACTGGATGCTCTTCATTCAGCCTCTGAGGTTCCCACTGCCTTCTTATATCAGCCTTCCAGTGCCACCATATTTTGGAAATGTGATTGCTACCTTGTGGCCACCTCTCTTGATAAGATCTTGCCCTACTATTGCTCCATTTTTTTCCATACTGTAAGAATTTGAATTTGCTTCCTTCCACTGGATGAAACCACATTTTAGTTTAGATATTTTTTATGGTCACTGGTTACAAGACAAAGCTGAAGTTACCTTTGTTAATGTAGAGAATTCTCATTTGACTCTTTGAAGGAAGTGCAGCCTCTTACTTTCCATTAGGCTTTGAGGCTTGGCTTCTGTGCCATCAGAAGCTTAGCTAATTCTGAAATAAGTTCAGTTTTTGGAAATAGAGGAAAAAGCCCTTCAGTTATAATAGGCTTATTATAGCTCTGTTGCTTTTTCAATGTATAAAGGATGGAAATCCTTTCCTTATATAGGATGATATTCCAGATAATAGCTTACCAGAACCATCACTACCATCCTCTTGTCAAAAGGTCTAATCTTACAAATCAGACAAATGTCTCACTAGTATGTGCTATGAGGTTCTAAGAAAAATAAATCGTTCATTAAGAAACCAAGACTACCATCCACAAGTCCATCCAAGTTTCATAGACTTAATATCCTCAGTTACCTGTCTCACCATATGGTTCTACTCTGCTCCACAAATTTCTCCCTCTGTTAGAATCAGTCACTCCCAGGTTGATGCTAATGCCTCTTTACCACTTTTTTTCCTTTTTCTCATTTTCCCACTGGCACATGTTTCCCTTAAATCAACAAGGAAGGTGTTAAAGTCAAAAGTTAGTAAGGATTTGTTTCCTTGAAAGAATTAAACAGGAGTTGGTTTCCATTATAATGTTCCATGTGGTTATAGAGACATGTAGAGTTCAAATTTCACAGTTACACTTTCAAGGCATGGTGTTCTAGAGGAAAATTATATGTGTAATATTAAGTTGAGGTTTCCAAGGAATGCACAAAGTTCTAAGACAGGAATTTTCTACAACTTTACTAGGAATTAATACATTTTGAAAATCTTAAATGGCAGTTTGTGTAAGTATAGCAGGAAAATTTAAATGAAGACACAGCACAGTGAGGTAAATATCAAACTTCTGTCTAATTCCTCCTATTGATGTTATTTTTGAAAAACATACTTGATTAGGGGTAGAAGGATGATGGGTATGCTGGCCTCATGCTAGTTAACATGTCTTATTCTAAATACAACATGTGGTTGGATCATGGAGACCTGACTTCACCTTTACTTCTTCCCTTCCGTGGGGGCCTTGCACAGCTTAGCTTACCTTGCCTGTCACAGTCTTCTCATTTGTTTAGAGAAAAGTGTTCCATCACATGTCCTACAGGTCATTGGAGTTTCAAAGTCATTTGATTCACTTTTAAAAATCTAAGTCCAATGACTCAATTTGCTAATTATGATCAAAGAAATTATTTTCTTTTAAAACAGACAGCAAATATGTGCAACATTTGTGAGCGAAGCAATATAAAACTTCAATAACTAATGGATTTTTTGTTTTGCTTAAAGGAAGCTGGCTTGGAAAGCAAAGACTACATGATTCACAAATCTCGGTTTCTGATCAACTTTGTAGTTAATTGGTGACCCAGCTATGAGTTTTAGTAGCTGCCTGCACCTTTTTCTACCAGAAGTTCCGTGAGAGACAAACAATGAGACAAACAATGAGAAAGAGGAATAATAAATGAAGGTAGAAAGATAAAAGTCTATCAGGCTAGTCTGAGGGTTCCCTTGTCTTATAGTTTGGGTTCCTTAGCTGCAGGATAAGTATATCAGCTTCTTGGATCTTCTTGAAGAAAGAATTAATAATTCCATTCACTTGTTTACTTATTTGGTGTCTAGGAGAACCTAGGCAGTACTCTTAGCAATAAAGGAAGATCCACAGACACCCTGCCTTTCAGGAACTCTCATTCTGTTGTCCATAAGGATCAGAAAGACATATAGAAAGATGTAGGCTGGCAAGCACCCATCACTTAGGATTTGTTCAGTATTTATTATCCTTCTTTATATGTTCAAGTGAAGAAGGAAATAGCATTCTACAACTGGACTCAGGAACTTTCTTGCATATGATCAACTTTTCCATATCATTAGGTCATTCGCTTTCTCCTTTGTTCTCTCTCTCTCTTTTGCATTTCCCTGTGGTTTGGTCTTATTTGATATAGCCAATTCCTGAGTTGTCTAACTGCAAGGAGAGTGATAAATTTACCAATCAATTAACAAAACACCTAAATATGAAGTAAACAAGTGTGAATGGAAAAAAAAATAATGTTTGAAGAAGATAAAATACCATTACATCCCATTGACTTCTGTCCGTAATTACTTCTCCAGTCTACTTTTAGGATATTTCTCTCTTTGCCTCCGTATTTTCCCTTTTGCTTTGCTAGAATCCAATTGGGAAGTTATTATTAAACATTAACTCTTTCTTAGAATTGCCATAGCAATTCTAATTCAGCCTCAGGCAATGTGGGTTCCTCTGGTTGAGTAGGAAAAAAATGAATACCAAACTGCTGTCCAAAATTAATCTTTTAAGACTTTTCTTACTACATTTCAGTTACAGCACCTACAATTTATTTTAATATTCTCTGGTATAGATGATGTAGTTTATGATGTGCATGTAAATTAAATTTATGCTAGATTCTACATGTCAGACAATATTTCAAGTTCCTTTTTCAGTAATTCTTTGCTAAGTATGGCCAGTTGGTATTGGAAAGAAAATAAGCAAAAATCCACCCTTTAGGGCTGGTTTATTTGAAATAACATTGTTGAAATCTGTTCCATAAGGCTGGCTTATTAGCACAATGAATAGGAAGACTGTTTATTGATTGAGTAGCATTAAAAACAATGGGTTGCTTGTTCAAGGAAAAAGTAAAACATGAAGGCCCATTTGCTCTCTCTCTCTCTTTTACTTTTCAAGTTCGGAATTCTGGTTTTTTTTCCTCTGAATAATTACTTATTTATTGTCAATGTGATGTACAGAGGGGTTACAGTTTCATATGTAAGGCAGTGGGTACATTTCTTGTTCAGTTTGTTACCTCCTCCCTCATGCCTCCCCCTCTTTTTCTCTCCCTCCATGAGTTGTTCAATTGGTTTACACCAAATAGTTTTGTAAGTATTGCTTTTGAGTCGTTTGTCTTTTTATCCTTTGTCTCTTGGTTTTGATATTCCCGTTTCCTTCCCTAGTTCTAATGCCAATATATACAGTATCCAGGGTACTCAGTTAAGATACAATGATAGGGACTGGGGATATAGCCTAGTGGCAAGAGTGCCTGCCTCGGATACACGAGGCCCTAGGTTCAATTCCCCAGCACCACATATACAGAAAACGGCCAGAAGCGGCGCTGTGGCTCAAGTGGCAGAGTGCTAGCCTTGAGCGGGAAGAAGCCAGGGACAGTGTTCAGGCCCTGAGTCCAAGGCCCAGGACTGGCCTAAAAAAAAAAAAAAAAGATACAATGATAGCGCTGGGACAACCACAGGAAGGGGATACAAGAGGATCATCGACAATGAAAAGCTACAGTTTCACATGGCATGTTGAAAGTAATTACAACAGTGATATAACACTCTTTTCCATAACATGGAGTTCATTTCACTTAGCATCATCTTATGTGGTCATAAGGGCATAGCTATTGGGCTCTTGTGATCCTCTGCTGTGACTATCCTAAACCTGTACTAATTATTCCCTATGAGGGAAACCAAAAAGTCCATGTTTCTTTGGGTCTGCCTCACTTCACTTAGTATAATTTTTTCCAAGTCCTTCCAGACCAGTGGTGTGGATCTTTGAATTGACAGTAGGTCTGTTTGGTCTTGTGTAATATTACTTACCTGGTAAATCTTGATATGGTTTGAATATTTGTATTCCTTTAAAATATGTAGGTGAAAAGTCTAATCATTAAAAACAGTATTGGAGGGATGGGTTGAAGAGGTGATTATGTCATGAAAGTGAGGTCCTTGTGACTAGGCTTTGTGTCCTTTATAACAGAAGAAGTGGCTAACTCACCTCTTCTACCATGTAACATCATACCAAGAAGTGATCAGCTATGAACCTGGGAGCTGGCCCTCAGAAGACACTAAGCTGCTAGCACCTTAACTGAGTCTCCAAACCTGTGAGGAAATAATTTCTGATTTTTTTATAAGTTACTTAGTTAAAACATTTGTTATAGCAATTAGAATGGACTATAGAAATTCTTGTGTCTGATTCAAAAAGATCTTGTTCTCTAAGTGGATCTCATGTCTTGCTTTTACAAGAATGCTCAAAGGACCAGCAAGTAGGAACTTTACTGATCTTAATAGGAGTTAATTACAGACAGTTTTGTCTGTTTGCTAATAGAGGTATATATTTGGGGCAGAGTTTAATGTAGGACCCATTGCCATCTTAATGATCACCTTACTAGGACAAAGAGGTTATGAAGAAGGGACAGATAGAATTTCTATCCCAAAGACATCTGAATGATAATGACCCTGACAATAGTAAATGTGATTTATAGCAGCATTCAGAATGTGGGTAATAGCAAAATGTGACCCAAGATTTTACCACGAGCTTTATGCTAATGGCTTCTAACCCATTAAATAAATAATGAAACATTGGGAGTTTCTTTTTTTATAATAATAATTACTTCTTTATTGTCAAAGTGATGTACAGAGGGGTTACAGTTTCATACGTTAGGCCATGGGTACATTTTTTTTTTTTTTTTTTGGCCAGTCCTGGGGCTTGGACTCAGGGCCTGAGCACTGTCCCTGCCTTCTTTTTGCTCAAGGCTAGCACTCTGCCACTTGAGCCACAGTGCCACTTCTGGCCATTTTCTGTATATGTGGTGCTGGGGAATCGAACCCAGGGCCTCATGTATATGAGGCAGGCACTCTTGCCACTAGGCCATATCCCCAGCCCCATGGGTACATTTTTTGTACTATTTGTTACCTCCTCCCTTGTTCCCCCTCCCCCTCCTCTTTCCTTCTCCCCCCCAAGAGTTGTTCAATTGGTTTACACCAAGTGATTTTGCCAGTATTCCTTTTGGAGTCACTTGTCTTTTTATCTTTTGTCTCTTGATTTTGATATTCCTTTTCACTTCCTTAGTTCTAATACCAATATTTACAGTATCCAGGATACTCAGATGAGATACAGTGATAACGCTGGAACAACCACAGGAAGGGTATGCAAGAGGATCATCAACAATAAAAAGCTATGCTTTCACATGGCATGTTGAAAGTAATTACAACAGTGATATAACAGTCATTTCCATAACATGGAGTTCATTTCACTTAGCATCATCTTATGTGGTCATAAGGGCATAGCTATTGTGCTCTTGTGATCCTCTGCTGTGACGAGCCTCAACTTGTGCTAATTATTCTTTATGAGGGAAACCATAGAGTCCATGTTTCTTTGGGTCTGCCTCACTTCACTTAGTATAATTTTTTCCAAGTCCTTCCATTTCCTTACAAATCGGGCAATGTCATTCTTTCTGATAGAGGCATAAAATTCCATTGTGTATGTGTACCACATTTTCCTGATCCATTTGTCTACTGAGGGGCATTTGAGTTGGTTCCATATTTTAGCTCTGACAACTTGAGCTGCGATGACCATTGTTGTGCTGGTGGCTTTAGTGTGTTCTTGTTTGTAGTCTTTTGGGTAAATGCTCCAAAGTGGGGCTGCTGGGTCATAGGGGAGCTCTTTGTTTAGCCTTCTGAGGAATCTCCGTAGTTTCTAATGCAGAAAAATTTGTTAATGAGTTATTTTAGTGTGATTTTCTTCTTTCTTATTTAGCTATATTCCTTTTTTTTTTTTTTAATTCTGTACCAGGGTTTGAACTCAGGATATGCCTCTTGCTTAGCTTACTTATTTTGCTTGATTGTGGGACTGGCTCTTTAACACTTGAAGCACAACTTGATCGTGACATTTTTGCTTGCATATAGGCAGTATTTAATATGTTTTGTGTATTTTTAAAAGTACATTTAATGGTGCATCGGCTGAGACTAAATTCTTGGTCCACTTAAAGAACCATGCCATAGTCTAATGCATTTAATGAAATACTCAACTAGGAAAGAGGAAGGAGTATGTTAAATGATTTTTTAGTGAGTAAATGTATATGATAAGAGAATAGAGGAATTTAGGATGATTACCAGATTTATTTTACTTGAGTGGCTATGAGATGTAAGTTTAGCACAAAGAATGTAATTTTAAAATGACTAAAAATTATGTAAAAGTAAATATTCATTGTTGTGTGACCATGCTCACTTTCGGATTAATCTCCAGCTTGTCTCCCACTTAGAATTGCACCTATGAATGACCGGGGTCAAATGCAATGAGGGTCTCTGAGAAGGAGAATTCAGGAAATTCAGTAGGCCCTAGTTCTCCTTTCAATTGTTAGGCTCCATTTCGAGCCTTACTGATATGGAAAGCTGCCTTTTTTTTCTTTGAGACATTAGTTCCTTCGGACTTTCATGACTGTCATAAACTGTTGGCTTGTGAAAGACACACATTCTGTCTTCATAGTTCTGTAAGTGGGGAACTCCAAGATCAAAGCATTGGCTAATCTGGTGTTGGGAAATTCCTGCTTCCTTGTTCATATGCAGCCTTCCCCCCTCCGCCCCCATGCCACCCCACACACTATATCTTCATATGGCAAGAGGCACAAGGAATGTCTCTGGGGGGGGTCTCCTTTTTAAGGACATGTATCCCAGTCCTGAGGGCTCAGTCTTCATGACCTAATCATCACCAAGGCCCCACCTCCTACTACCATCAATCACTTGTGGAGGAGAGGATTTCAACATAATCAATCCAGAACAACTAACTCCAGCTCTTTAGATTGCAACAGAATTATCTAGGGAAAAAAATAATAAACTTACAAGTCCCCCTTCCCTACCTATGTAAAGCAGTCATTTGCTGCTCGTTGTGCTAAGTGTGGGTATTATATTTTTTCTGATTTATTACTGCCAGGGTCAGACAGGATGCCCAGTAACACCATTTTAACTTTCCTGAGTAGCCAGAATTTGGTCTATGGAAAACATTCCTTTATCCATTGCCCCACTAGATACTCCCTGGCTAGTCCATCCAAATTTAGCTAACAGAGTCCTTAACGTTCTCTAACTTCCTGACTCACTTAAAGAGAACCCTAACCTGTGATCAGGGTTAGCAGTACCTTCCTCTGGTGTGAATTATGCAGGAGAATTTTTGGTATCCCAGTTTCAGAGAACACATTTAAAAGGTCTTGGCATTGTTTCTAAAAATCACTTTTCACATGAAGCCATTTTAATAAAGGAATAATAACAAATGCTCACTTAATCTGGAAATTATGAACCACCAAACTCACCAGGACTCCAGGAATATGTTGTGAATAACTTTAAGAAGTAACTAAAGAATATACATTTCTAGAAGTCTTGAAATTCATCTCATATTTTGGTGGCAAATATGGCTATTTTCAAATTTGTTTTATGATCTACTTCATATTTCAGATGGAGTCAAGTAACAGCACAAGGGCTGTTTGTGTTCCCCATTGAATGAATGTATGAGAGTTTGAAATTAATTAGCAACATAGTTTGTTGCAGGGTCTACAAAAATTTTAGTGGAAGCTATGATAGGCCTGTATACTAGAACTTAAAATATTTAGTCTGTGGTTCTATTTAAGATGAAGGCCTATTGCATGAAATCTCAGGTGATTTAGAAACTAAGCTCATATTTGACAAATGCTTACCTGGAGGGATACTTCATCAATTTAGGGACTATATGTGCTTCATCCTCAATGTTCAGAATGCTGAGAGCTGGTGGCTCAAGCCTATAATCCTATACGTTCAGGAGGCTGAGATCTGAGGATTGTGGCAGCCCTGGCAGGAAAGTCCATGAGACTCTTATCTCCAATTAACCACCAGAAAACCAGAAGTGGTGCCATGGCTCAAAGTAGTAAAGTGGTACTCTTGAGCAAAAAGAGTTCAGGAACAGCACCAGGCCCAATATCAATCCTAGTGACTGACCAAAAAGAAAAAAAAAACAAAAAACAACAACAAAGAAGAAAAGAAAAAGGAGGAGGAGGAGGAGGAAAAGGAAGAGGAGGAGGAGAGGAAGAGGAAGAGGAAGAGGAGGAAGAAGAAGAAGAAGAGGAAGAAGAAGAAGAAGAAGAAGAAGAAGAAGAAGAAGAACAATAACAAGAACAAGAAGAACAATAACAAGAACAAGAAGAACAAGAACAAGAAGAACAACAAGAAGAACAAGAAGAAGAAAACGACGACAATGACAATGACGATGACGACTCTACCTAGTACAGAGAGATACAGAGTAAAATTAATCTCAGATAAATGATGTGGTTTAATGCAAACATATAGGCCTTTCCATTAGAAGTTTTAATTTTTAAATTATAAAGCTATTTTTATTATCTTTGTGTTTTTCTCTCAGTTATCTATTTTGTGCAGTATTTGCAGGTGTAGTAAACCTTGGATAGGTTGGTATGTTTAATTGAAAAATGTTTTGAAAAGGTAAAAAGCAAAACAAAACATACCAAGAACCATTTCCATAACAATTTCTTCCCTCTGTTAGTTCAGTTGTAAGAAATTAAGAACAAAAGCATTACCAACCAAGGCTTTTAGCAGAAACATAATTGCTTACACATCAAAATACATCAGCCAAGTTGGCAACACATGATTAGGCAGCCAATTGTGTTGAAAATGTGCTTGCTCATTTAGAGGAGACCACGCCCCAGGGCTCACCCACTTGCTCTTCTTCCATCTTAAAGTTCATTTCCCATTAGACACTTGTTGAAAATGTAATGGGGCTATGGGGTGGTAAAAATCTTTGAAGTGCACATGACAAAGCCAGTATCTGCAACAAATCCCACCTTAGACCTAGAAGGCCTCTTTTCTAGGCTGTTCCAAGAACATCACGTGTTTCTTCCTGCTAAAGGATATTCTTAACAATAGCTATATGCTAAGAAGTGAGCTCAATGTGCTAAGTTTTAGAACAGCATTATATCAAAGCCTATTTTTTCTTTCCTTCCCTCCCTCCCTCCCTCCCTCCCTTCCTTCCTTCCTTCTTTCCTTCTTTCTTTCTTTCTTTCTTTCTTTTTCTTTCTTTCTTTCTTTCTTTCTTTCTTTCTTTCTTTCTTTCTTTCTTTCTTTCTTTCCTTTCTTGATGGGGTTGGTCATGGGGCTTGTACTCAGGGTCTAGGCACTGTGCCTAAGCTTCTCTACTCGAGTTTTCTGGTGATTATTTGGAGATGAGCCTCAGCGAGTTCTCTGTGCAGGCTGGTTTAGAATAACTATTCTCAGATCTCAGCCTCCTTGAAGCTAGGATTATATGTGAGAGCCAACAGTGCCTGGCTAATTTTCTAGTATACATGTCAAACAAATAGCTTCTTTAAAAGAAAAGTCGGGTCCTATTGTATATTTAACCAAGTATATTTCATTTTGGAACTTTCTCATCCAAAGTCAATTTGTGTTTGTGATTTGGAAATCTACTCTTGTTCTTCTTTAACATTGATTTTTGAGTATCTGTAAATCTGGCACAATTTCAGAAGCAATCCTTCTCTACTGTTACATTTTTCTTTCCCTTCTTACCCTTCCTTCCTTCCTTCCTTCCTTCCTTCCTTCCTTCCTTCCTTCATTCCTTCCTTCCTTCCTTCCTTTCTTGCTGACTTTTTGTCCCATCCCTTTGCTATTCACTTGGTTAAATTACCTTCAGCTACCTTTTGCTGATCACTAAACAAGTCATTCTGTAGTCTGAGGCCCATGGTGCTGGAATTGGCTTGTGTTGGAAACTACTTCTAATAAGTGATAAATGTTGTTTTCATTCCCAACAGGCTACCACATAAAATGCAAGAGATGAAACCGGATGTTAGCTGGCTGACCAAGCAGAAAGAATAACATGACGTTCACTTAGACAACAAGTTCCATTTTCTTTTCCCCAAGTGTTTGTGGATTTCCTGCCCATCATTACCAAAGTCAAAGCCTAATGCAAAAACTACACATTTACTAGCTGGCTCTGGAGCTCAGTGTTCATTTCTTGTTTCTGCTATAATCCATTACCACCAACTCAGTGCCTTAAAACAAAATGAATTTAGCATCCAGCATCTGTTCATATGTCTCAATAGACTAAATCTGCTGTATCTGTAGGGCTGCAGGCTTTCCTGGATGCTCTGGGGGAGAATCTGTTTCCTTGTCTCTTAACCTTCTAAGCAGCCTTTGGTCCTGTGGCTCTTGGATTGTGGCCCTCTTCTCCATCTTCAAAGCCAACAACAGCAGGCAGAGTCCTTCTCACATCACATCACAGACCTGGCCTCCCTGCTTCTTCTACTTCTAAGGATCTTTGCAATCATGCTGAGCCTATTAGGATAATCCAGAGTGGTCTCCCTCTTTTACATTCAGCTCATTAGCATCTTTAATTCCATCTGCAGCCTATGTCTTCTTTGCATGTGACAATGGATTCACAAGGTTCTAGTGTAAAGATCTGGCCATCTTTGTTGGGGAGACCATCATGCTGCTACACAGTCTCATGTTAAGATTGGCTTAGAGATATAAAAACATTCAACCAATGTTTCCAAAAACTAATACAAAAGCTACCTAGTGACAGTACACTGGAAAACATATTTTTTCCAGCCAAGTCTTTGCTCATACCAACAGTATTAAATGGCTTTGCTTGCAGCCAGCAGATTTAAGATTCAATGATCTTTGGTTCTATATTGTCTCTATTCTAACTTCACTGAACCCCTTCCCTCCCCACCTGCCTTTGTGTGGGCAGTGCAGCTCTGCTCTCAGTAACGAGCCCCTCTGCCACAGAGCAGACCTTTTGAAGAGTACCTACTTTTCATCATACCAAAGTATGAGCTCACACACATCTACACTTGCCTTTGTTCCCTCCAGGCTTCCATACCTCATGAGTGGTCTCTTTGCTGTCAGGGGGAATCAAGGTAGCAGACCTCAACAGCATTCTGTTTCAGGGTTGAGGGAGAGGCAGCAGAGAGGAGATTTAGGTTATATCCAATGACCACCTCTTTCCTGAGTTTGCCCTCACAGCAGCTGGAGGGCTTGGAGGTGCTAAGCCCTCTGATTTAGAACTACACAGGTCTGAAGGCTGTGCATTTTCTATGACAGCCTTCATCTTTGGAATTCCCTCTTTAAGGCTATTGACCTAGATGGCCTGAAGTAAATTCTATCTCACTAGTAAAGTGGATTTCAGAGTTAATATGGCCAAGCTGATTTGGATTATTTATTTTCAATGTTAGCCACAGTGGAACTCTCAGATGTGTGTAGGAAATGAGAGCATCTTTAGAAATCTTATGAACTAATAGACCTGCCTCAGACAAGACAGTGTTTGGCTATAATCTTCTGCATGTATTGCCTGTGTCTTGCTCTAATATTGAATGCTCAGCCTCTAGTCTACAGTTATTTCTCCTATGTTGTTATTTTTCACCATACCTGACCCATTCCTGAATTTTGTTACTTGGGATACTTTTCTATCTCTCTCCAGTAAATGATAGGTGAAAATAAATGTAAATAAAACACATGGCATACTTTCAGGCTAAGTCAGCTGCACCAGTCTGTGTGGAGGGACTAGAGTAAGGTGAACACGAAGGAAGTTATTAGCTCTCCAGCAGGGGCAAAGAGAAAAGCCAGTTCTCTCAAAAGTGAATGTTGAAACAAAAGAAAATAACCCTGTCCCAAATGCTCTGGGCTGAATCAGCCTTCCTGGGGTCTTATTCTGGTTCAGAGATAGCTCTGTCCTTGAAGTACTCTCTGTTGAGTGACACTAGTCCATGGTATCAAGTAGTGTTTAAAATACCTAGATTAAAAGCCTTCTGCATTTAATGTCTCAGCTCCAACGGGTATATAAACCAAAATGAACTTGCAAATTTCATTGAAGCTTTATCCTCTAGCCCAGACTAGTCCCTAATGTCACCATTTCCACATTCCTGACAAAGAATCTTTTACTTTAACCAAGTTCCCATTCACAGTTGGCAGCTGGCCCGTCCAGCGGGGAAAGGTGACTTTAGTAGTGTCCCCGCTCTTGCACAGGTGCAGGTTAACATCCTCCTTGGGCAATGAGGGGACTAATGTTCTGTTCTTTGTTCAAAGCTCTGGAGGATCAATGTACGAGATGCGATACCCAAATGATGCTATTCCTGTCCTTATGGCATTAACTCCAGTTCCCTTCCCAGGGGAAGAGGTGAGAGGATGTGAGTGTTGGCTCAGTGTTGCCCCATCAGTACTTTTATTAAATTTCATCTTGATATGCATTGATGTTTCTGTTAAAAGGAATAGATAAGCAGAGTTTCTTACTGACTTATGCTAATTCAAAATGGGCCATGGATTTCAACTATATTCAGACAAAATAGAGTAGCTGGTTAAAAAAAATGTTTTAATAGATACAATGACTGTTTGACTACATGTGGCTAATGTGTCCAGTGACAGTTTTATCAGGAGCAGGATCTCTGAGCGAGGATGGCCTACTCCTGATCAAATTGCTCTTAGAATGGCCTAACAAAGGTTACACCTTTACCATAGTGCCTGTACTAAAACTATAGCCTATGCAAAGGCCTTACCATCTGATTTAGTACTTCCTATTCATTAAGTATCATGTAGGTTACTTCCTTAGGATTTGGACATAAAAAAAAAATAGAAGCACTAGTTGGAGAGTAAAACTATACTTCTCTGTCCTGCAATTTCCTTGAAGCAGGAAGTCCTAGGAGCAACAGTGGAGGGTCAGAGGTGGCTGAAATCAGCCAAAACTAATCACTCACTCAGTACACAGCGGTGAGTACAGAGTCCTATCCTGGTGAATGATTCTCTTCTTCTGAACACAGAGAAGAGAATGGTTGCTTTTCTCAAAGCTAACTAAGCTCTGCTTTTAGTTACCTGGGCAGAGAGGTGATCTGGACAGGCAGTTCACTGCACCTATAGGAAATGTTAAAGCACATCTCAAATCCTGACAGCCTAAGCCTAAGCAGTTAATGAATCTGTATTTTCTACTTTGTTAGAGTCCACTCTACCTTCATATCCTATACGTTAAAGGGAGTTAATGTCTTTTAAATATCTGTGTGTGACTATACCCATATTTCATTTGACTCATGTTGTGATTCAAATTTTTCTCTTCTTTTTTTTTTTTTAAAGATTCCTTTGCTTTAACAAGGTTCTATCAACTAGGTGGTGTTCCCACTGTGGTCTCATTAGTTGCTGCTCATCACTGGAATAATTTCCTCTGATTTTTATCCTCTACATGTATTTTTTTCATTCTGGAATATTTTATTATTGCATCCTCTTACTGTAATTAGATACTGGGCTAAAGGTTAGACATCTTCTCCACTATTTGAAGACTCTTGCATCTTTGTCAAATTAGCAGTGAGAACATAGTCTCTGGAAGAGAATCCTGTCCTTAGCTTCTTCCAACTCGACTATGTTCTATTTGTAAGTCACTTGTTTCTCTCTGCAGTTCTGTGAAGTCATACTTGATTTAATTGCCCATCTTACCCTGAAATTAGCTGCCACTCCTCCATATTCTCCATTCACCTTTTAGATCCTCACTGCTCTAAGATCATGAAGTTCTTCTTTTGAAATGAAATGGAACTTATCTGGGTCATTTAGGTTGTGTCTACACAAACAAACACCAGGATAGAGATTAAGCTACACGGAAGGTTTTCAGACATGGATTTTAATTTGAAAATCGAGAGCATCTTGTTCTTCAATAACTTGATGTGAGAGGCAAACACTGAATTTTTTCTTGTCTGTTTGTTTTGTACATTTTTTTTTCATTTTCACTGCAGCACATTCAGAACTGCCACATTTTTCAAAATTTCAACTAGTTCCTTGGGGTTGATTCTCTTAGTAGTAGGAGTGAACCCATTAGGTGGAAGAGTATATACCTAAACTTGGCATGCCTAAAACTGGTTTGTAATCACAGACCTACTGGTCTTGGGAGCAAACTGATTTTATTAAGAACTTTTTTTCAGTGTGGCTTGGGTGCTACTGATAGATTACAGCCTACATTATGTGTAGAAATTTTACCTCAACTTAAGGTAACTCTGATGTTAATAGTGTTCCCAAATTAGGAAGAAAATTCTAGGAGAAGAATTTTTCTAGAATATTGTGTTACTCTCTTCTTGACACTTTAAGTTCATGGCTCTGATTCAGACTCTGTCTACTTCCATTGTCCCTGGAGTCCAGCAATCTATCTTAAGGAGAGAGCAACTTGAACCACCCTCCCACAGTTTATTTGGTGATTAATTCACAAGCACACTAAAATATAAAGATGAGATGGGGAGTGGGATGGAGATAGAATATGATCAAAACAAATTATTTTTAAAATTAATAGGTCGTATTACTATACAATATTGTATATCTCAAGGACTTTCCTACCTCAACTGGCTTCAACTAAAATTCTCAGATCTCAGTCTCCTGAATAGCTAGGATTACAGGCTTGAGACATCGATGCCTGGCCAATTTTGGTGTTGTTGTTGTTTCTAATAAAAAAGTTGAGAAGACATTTTTACCTTTTCTTTGAATTTTAAATCTTCCTGTGATAGAGCCAAAATATTATTTAAATATATATTTTTAATGTTGAAGGAGAAATCAGGAAATAACAGCTATTTTTTCTTCTTTGTATCCTATTTAAGCTCTAGATTTTGTAAGGATTATTCTGCCTAGTTTCTATGAAAATCATTCTGTATAAGGGAGGAAGACAGAGAAGAGCTGTTGAAGACAAACCCAGTAGTCTGTAAGACTTTTGTCTCCTATTAGAAATAATGATTTATTGGAGTAGGTCAAAGCCTGAGGCATGTCATGGTAGATATATTTAATCAGAAATGTTCTCACTGATGTACCAAGTACCCATTTAACTCTATGCATGGCCACCTTACCATCTCAGTTTCAAGCCATTATTATCTAGGAAGAATGATTTAGGTAAAAATCTAAGAGTTTCTAGGGAATATTGTACAAAATACCATGGGTCATGGAGTTAACAGTGCCAGGAAGAGGATGTGATGGAAAAAATCACAGGAAGTCAAGTTGAAAGAACTGGAGTATTCTGCTTTGTTTCAGAATAGCTCCAGAAAGGCCATGCTGATGTGGGTCTCATCCAGGAAAGCCAAATGTCGCTATAAAGTCTGGGATAGCTGGGCAGATCCAAGTCAGCCCTAGACCTCACAGAGTTGTTTATGATCACTGTAAATGAAAGGGCTTCCAATTCAACCTAGCTTGAGATACTCTTTCTGCCCATAGGATCACAAATGACTGAAACGGAGGGTATGACAAAAACATGACAAAGTTTTAGTGTTAAATGTCATAATATTGGTTAAAAATTGCATTTCAGACCTTGTGATACTTAAAATGCCTTGAATTCTCTACTTCTCACAATCTCCCAGCAAGCAGTATACTATAAGACTATTCCATATTTGTCTTTTGACACATTTGCATATATGTTTTTTGAATGGCTTTTATTATCTTTGAAGTTATTTTATTGCCATGGGATAATTGTTGTACTACTTGAATTTAGTGCTCTTGTATGAGTGCATAAATATAAATTACAATAAATTAATAAGTAGTGCCACTTTTTCACATAATGACTATTATGAATTATGTAACCTAGGTTTTGTGGTATCTCATGCTCTGTCTTATCATGATGAGTTTTACTTCTCTAACATAGCCAACTGGGTATTACAATGGGAATGTTAAACTTTTTTTTTTTTTGGCCAGTCCTGGGGCTTGGGACTCAGGGCCTGAGCACTGTCCCTGGCTCCTTTTTTGCTCAAGGCTAGCGCTCTATCTCTTGAGTCACAGTGCCACTTCCGGCATTTCTTTGTTTATGTAGTGCTGAAGAATTGAAGCCAGGGCTTCATGCATGCTAGACAAACACTCTACCACTTAGCCACATTACCAGCCCAATGCTTAAGATTTTGGATGATCAATATTACCCATGGATATAGATTTCAAATATAAACCAACAAGTCTTACTAAAACATGCTTTTAACTCCCTGACCAAGTTAATCTATAATTAATAAATATAATGAGCACTTCCTGAGTATACAAAAATGAAAAGCATGCAGGAATAGTATGAGACAGATTGAATTGAGAAAAAAATGTTATTCTAAACACTGCTTAATTAAAAGAAATTTAGAGCAGATTAGTTTTGCCATTACTTTCAATGATTTTTGGAAAAAAAAAACCTACATTACTGCTTGGTGCTTTCTATTATCTTATCTTCATATGTATTAATTTGTTAATTATACCTTACATAAATCATTGAAAAACAGCTTAATTTATCTAAGCATGGTAGAAAATTTAAGCCTACCATGAACTACTCCCATATTTTACTTAATTTTCTGTGTTCTGAAAGGTGATGTCACCAATAAGCAAATAGAGCAACAGTCTCTGTTTAACCATACAATCTCTAAATAGAAGTTTTCAGGTGCTTAGCCATGAGTGCCATCACAAAAAAGAATGATATGTATGTTTGAGGAAGATATCTGAAGTATATTTTTTCTCATATTTTGGCTAACATATGCAAATGTCATCCATACTTGTTTATTAACTACACACATGCATACTTATTACTGGATAATTTTAGACTTCCCTAACATGATATATGTGTAACTATCTCTATAAGAAAATAATTTGGGGGAATGATTTTCAACTAATAACCCATTCCAAAATTTGCAGGTATTGTAACAAGTTGAATGGTGCCTTCTCAAATCGATGTGTGCACAGGACCTCAGAATGAGATCTTATTTGGAGATAGAACCTGCGTGGATATAATTAGGAAAGCTATGATGAAGTCATACTGCTTTCAGGTGGGCCCTAAATCCAATGACTATTCCTCATTATTAAATAATAACTGAAGATTGGGTGTCTAACCTTTTCTACTAAAACAAAAGCCTTCTGGGAATAGATAAAAAGTATTATTTATCTTTGGTCTGTATTGGACATATGGCTTTGGTTTGTTCTTCATATTCTGCAGGCTGTTTTGTTTTGAGTTATTTGGGGTCAATATGGCAGTTATTTTCTCTTTTTCAATAAAGCTCTCTTATTTCCTCTCCTGGAATCCCTTTCTGTCCCCCAAAAGTTGAAGGCTTGAAGGAAATGGTAACAAAATGTAGTTTCATACCAAGAAATAAGTACTTGCAAGACAGGGATAAGGCCAAGTGGGTGGGGGGAGTAAAAGGAGGAAGGGGCAGGGAGGAGACTTCAGTCAAGAATTCATTGTTATTTACCACAGAACTGAGAAACATAGGGGGAAGGGGTGGGTTAAAAGGGGGTGAAAATGCTGAAGGGATGACAGAGATCAAGACACATTGTATACAAAGGCAACATTTTCAATACATATCCTAAAAATTAAGAAAAAAATATTCTGTTATCTTTAAGTAGTTATACAAAGGAGTTTTCATTTGACAAAACAGTTTATAAATGCAGTATGTCTTGATCAATGTCACCCTTTTCAACATTCTTACCCATACCTTCAAAACCATCCCTTCTCTTGCTTTTCTCACCACTGACCCCATTTGTAAGGAAATGGAAGGACTTGGAAAAAATTATACTAGGTGAAGTGAGCCAGACCCAAAGAAACATGGACTCTATGGTCTCCCTCATAGGGAATAATTAGAACAGGTTTAGGCTAGTCACAGCAGAGGATCACAAGAGCCCAATAGCTATACCCTTATAAACACATACGATGATGCTAAGTAAAATGAACTCCATGTTATGGAAACGACTGTTATATCACTGTTGTAATTACTTTCAACATGTGATGTGAAACCATAGCTTCTATTATTGATGACCCTCTTGTATTCCTTTCCTGTGGTTGTACCTGAACTATCTCTGTATCTTATCTGAGTACATTGGAAACCATGTATACTGGTATTAGAACTAGGAAACTGAAAGGGAATACCAAAATCGAGAGACACAGGGTAACAAGATAAACGACTACAAAAGCAAAACTTGCAAAACTGTTTGGTGTAAATCAATTGAACAACTCATGGGGGGAAAGGGAAAGGGGAAGGTGGGAAGGGGGGAATGAGAGAGGAGGTAACAAACAGTACAAGAAATGTATCCAAAGCCTAATGTATGAAACTGTAACCTCTCTGTATATCAGTTTGAAAATAAAATCTTTTTTTAAAAAAGAAATAATTTTACATAGTACATTAAAAATAACAACAATGAAAAAAAAAGAGACTGAGATCTCAGGCTTGTGGTTCAAGGCCAGGAAACCCATGAGATTCTTATTTCCAATTAACCACAAAAAATGTCAGAAATGGAGCTGGGGCTCAAGTGGTAGAGTGCCAGTTGTCAGTAAAAATGTTAAGGGACAATGTCCAGACTTTGGATTCAAACTCCAGTGCAAGGCTGGGGATATGGCCTAGTGGCAAGAGTGCTTGCCTCATATACATGAGGCCCTGGGTTCAATTCCCCAGCACCACATATACAGAAAACAGCCAGAAGCGGTACTGTGGCTCAAGTGGCAGAGTGCTAGCCTTGAGCAAAAGGAAGCCAGGGACAGTGCTCAGGCTCTGAGTTCAAGCCCCAGAACTGGCCAAAAACAAACAAACAAAAAAAAAACTCCAATGCAAGCACACACACACACACACACACACACACACACACACACACACACACACATACACACACACAGTGGGCATGATGATTTGAAATAAACTAGTGTAGTTCAGTTTGAAAGGGTTTAGGATACTCTACCCCAAAATATGGCACATTTGGTTTTTTTTTCCTTCTCTGAAGCTATATATAATATTCTCCCTATACTGGGAAGAAAGGAACATCTTGTCTTTATAATGAGATCACCTAAACAAGTCAGCCTTGCTAAACTCCTCTTGGTTTATTGTCATTAGTTCATATCCTCTTTGTCTAAACACTTCTTCATGTCTGACTCCATGTTAATCAAACTGAGCACATTTCTTGAAATGTACCCATTTCTTTGAGTCTTTGTCTCCAAAGCCTCCCATGTTTCAGAAGATTTATATATAAAGTTAATTCATGAGTTTTTCTTGTTATTGTCTTAAACCTAAGATGGAAAGAAAAGATTTCTTCAGCCCCTACAGACTCTTATTCTTTAGTAGAAGATAAAGTTAAAAGGGATTACAGGCCATTCATCCAAATATTAGGAGTTTTTGCTCTCTGAGCATTTAGATATTTCCTAATTTTTTCTGTTTCCAAGGCTAGTCCTTTAACATTCTACCATCCTGTCTGCTACCATACAGCTTGCAAATAAACATATATTTATATTTTTTGTACCCCAAGAATCCTAATTGAAATTTCTGCAAGTCCTACCTAACTGTTCTGCTTAGAGTAGCTTTAGTATTCATAGAACTCACCCAACTAGTTTAAATGTAAATAGTTTTTGAGAACTAGAAGAATCTTTGGTAAGGCTGGAGAAAAACGCCCATATTCTTGATGTAGAACTAGCCTGATAAGCAGCTACCATCAGCAGGGATTAATAATAAATGCCAGAAAATTATCCTTATTGCACTGGTGACTGTAAGAGCATCAGTGTGACTTCTTGTCAAAATCTCCAATCTGGAAAACACTGGCAAGTCTCTGCCATGATTGCCATCCAAGTTTGCTCATCACATCCAGCAAAATGGAAGCCCACCTCAGGCCACTGACAGCACTTGCTTTATCTATTGGTATCCTTGAATCAAATGAGACTGACGATTTGAATACTAATCTGCACAATGAGTAGGTAACACTCTCTGATATGATGGAAATTTCCCTAAGATATAGGAAATGTATTTTTAAAATAACGGGGTAAAAAGATGAGATTGGGTCACCTTGGCAATGTCAGATGTTCACTACAGCACAAGTTAATGAATCAACTAATGAAGAGTTGAACACCATGAGTAGAGTAAATGGAAATAATAACCCCAGTTCGTTATGCCTCTCAGTATTCATTCTCTTGCTGTATAACTTAAAAGCTTCTCCCATGGCTAGAGTAGAGTGAACAGTCCTGAAAATTGATTCTGAATGTGGCCACTGTAGTTTATGTGATAACATTTCTAAAATTCATGTTGAACTGTAATCCCAGTACAGCACTATAAGGTGTTTGGTTTGTGGGAAATAAAAGTCATTATGGCTATGACCCCAGGAATGAAATTAACATTCATAAAACAATGTTCAGTGTTTCTGAGCATCTTCTTGCCCAAATCCTTGTATGTGAGGACAGTACTCCTCCATTCCAAAGTATTAGGCTACAAGGTGCCCTTTTGGAGAGAGAGAAAGGGCTCATGCTTTTTGGTCTTAGACTTTTCCATTTCTAAAACTGTGAAAATAAATGTACTTCTGTTGTATATTAATTTCCTATACTGTGGCATTTTCTTGTTGTAGAATAAACAGGCTAAGATATGATTTAAGATTAAGAGGTGTTAGCGCGGGCTGGGGATATAGCCTAGTGGGAAGAGCGCTTGCCTCATATACATGAAGCCCTGGGTTCGATTCCCCAGCACCACATATACAGAAAATGGCCAGAAGTGGTGCTGTGACTCAAGTGGCAGAGTGCTAGCCTTGAGCAAAAAGAAGCCAGGGACAGTGCTCAGGCCCTGAGTCCAAGGCCCAGGACTGGCAAAAAAAAAAAAAAGAGGTGTTAGCCCATGTGATGGGAAAACAGATGTGATTAGATTTGTGCTCTGGCGTCTTTGATGTCACCCGGGATCACACATGAGCAGGTATAGAGGAGGTTGACAGACTTATGTGCACTTCAGTCAAGATTGGTAGTGCCATTAAGGTGGGTCCACTGAGGTCAATTATCTTGGGTTTAGTCATTTTGTGAAGTGTACAGAGACACATGAACACATTACTAAGAATTAGAATGAGAACAATTTGGTTCCTTTTATTGTTCAATAAAATATGATGACCTAACCCTAGAGTTTCTTTTTTCTTTTTAGCTAATATTATTACTAGCTGAGCTGTGACAGATCATGTCATATAAAAACATACGAGGACAGTGTTTTCCCAACACAACTTTATCAAGTAGTACTAGAATTGGGTCTAATTAGGAAGATAGTGAAGTTTTATGTCTAGTCATTAGTACCAGTCTCCATGTTGTTTGTAGGGAATGCTTTTCTTCTGCCCACTGGAGCATGACCAAATATAAAAAATGACAAACCACAACCTTGAGGTCACACTCTTTGTTCGTCATCTTTTAACCACACTTGGAATTAGAAAATAACCATTTACAAGTTTCAAAGTCACATGTGACTGTTCATCAGTGCTAAAATTCTGACAGTTGATGGTGACAGCCATTACAGAAAGAATTTCCTTCTTTCATGCCTTTGATCTTTCAAAATTTATTTAAGCACAGGTACAAAGTGTGATAGTGTGTAGAAAACCTCCTAATTACTTATCAATCAATATGTTGAAAGAATTCTATCAGACACTATAGAAGATACAGAAAATGAGTAGTCATGATTTCTATATCAAAGCAGCTTATAATTTGGTAAAGGAAGCCAGATATAAGCCACATAAGGAAAAGTTCAATTAGCAATTACCAAGAACACTTGAATTGTACAAGATCAGATTACAATTAGGAAAGTTATCAACATACCTGGCTAATCTTGAGAATTCAGGACAGATGGGAACATTGAGATTTTGGGCAATTCGAAAAGATTTCCTCGAAGGTTAAGACTAGAACTTGAAAGTTGAAGGGGATTTAACTAGGTAAGGAATAAGAAAAGATTAAGTAAAAAGATTAAATTCTGAGAAATGGCTGACTACTCCATAAACAACTCTACTAAGTGCTTAAAATATTTAGGAAAAATAATCACATAAACATAAGTGATCTTGCTACCACAATGTATTCTATACATTGCATCAAATATTTTATTGTATTTGGAAAATAGTATTTGTTTCTTATGTTATCTATAATGGAAATACCATAGATCATGTGCATTAAACAGCAAAAGCTGTGTCTTGATAGCTCAGGAGAATGGAAGCCCAAAAGTAAAGTGCTAGAAGTGTAGGTTTCCTTTGAATCGTCTCTCTCTTGGTTGGTGATGGTGATATTCATGCTATTTCTTTTAATTAATTTATCATAAATTGTGTGTGTACTGGGGCACAAACTCAAAGCTTTATATTTTCACTTTTTTTAACTCAAGATTGGTACTCAAGTATTTAGGTCATGTCTCTATTTTTGATGTTTTGCTGGTTATTTGGAGATAAGAGACTCATATTTGTTTTATTTGACTGTCTTTAAGTCATCTTTTCATGCTTACAAATTTCTTTGGAAAGTATGTTTTTCTTTTCACACATATGTGTTCAATTTAGTGAAACAAAGAATGATAAATAACAAAAAATAGCCTTTCAATTACGTGGTTATCAATGATTTGGCTCTTCAGATGTTTTTATGTTCTTGGGTACAATGTTTAAAATGAGGAAGCTGTGCTAGATGTAAGAACATAGTAAAGAATAATTTACTAAGAAAGTAGCATTATACCTTAAGGGGTGAAGGAGATAGTTCAGGTAGAAAATGGTGGACTAAAAGGAACAATAAACCTCAAGAGGCAAGAGATGTCATTGGCCCAGAGCCCAAATGATGGAAACTATTGGGGTTGGGGTTTTACACAGTAGGGTGAGGTTATCGATTTGTGAAAAATTGAGGGTTCCCTCTTATGTCCTTTCTCAAATAATTCAGCCACTGGGCAAAGGTTATATGAGCATGGGAAGGCAAATACCTACTCATTTAATCCACTTCACTCTCCCAGGTTTATGTTGATATGAAGAAAAATGCAGAACACCTAACAACAGGCCCAAAGTGTAGACCATGGGTAGGAGGAGTTACATTCCATGTCACAGTCCAGGGCATTTCCTCATTTCTGTCCATAGCTTTCTCTGTCCCCAAGATAACAATATTCCCTAATTAATGTCAGCATAGTCACATTGCTAATTACACCTAGTAAAATTTAAAAGAACTTTTTTCAAGTGTAATTTTTTCCAAGGGCATTCACAGTTTTCATGGCATTCTGCTATGATGTATATAATAAAGGGCAAATATTAACATCAGTCTTTTTACAGTGGAACTATTTCTAAATCCCAGAGCTAGTACATGTGTCCCTGATCAAGAGAGATTACTCAAATCCATTCCTCAATGTGTGCTAAAAGGAAAATGGGAGGAATGCATTTTAATATTTGGATTTAACAGTTTGTAAACTGTTAAATGTCACTGGCCTTTAAGTTGGCACCTTGCTAAATTTCCAAATTAAAAATGGATTGTATACACTGATATTCAAGACAATGAAGGAAAGCCAGTAAATGGTATCAGCACAAATGTAGTTAGTAAGATTATAGTGATATGAAGATAAAAATGTAGATCATTATAAAATAAAGGTCCAAGAGAGTCATGCAGGCACACACACTGCTTTAATCATATCGCTGGCTTTCTATTTTATCTGACCTGAGTGACTAGGGCCACAGAGATACTTATCAAGAGAAAACTCTCCCTGACAAGTCTCTATCATCATTTCTTCTTGGAAATACATGACACATTTGTATTTAAGTAAGTATATACATAAATGCTCATACTAGTCATTATGTGGAACACTGTCAATTCAAAGTCATAACTACAAGTTTAACTTCGATATCTATTTAATGCCTTTCAATTCTTTACTGAGTTTAACATTTCTTCCTGGTTCATTTCAGTGAGGACAAAGTCTCTGCCTTCATCTTCAGTGTTCTGAACTAACTAAGTTCTCCAAAGCTGTCTGAGAGGGTGTATGCCTCCAACTCACAAAGCCACTGTTCACTTCTGCCTTGAATCTGTGGGGCTACTCATCGAAGCTACTGATCAAGCTTCTCAAAAGTAACTCAGTGTTTGAATTTTCTTCTTTTCTTCAATCTTTACCTTCCTATTACCCAATTCTCTCACATGCTGTTGTACTTTGAAGACTGCTTATCATTTGTCTTCCCATTGCTAAGACCCTTGACATCTTGCTCATCTGTTTCTAATGTGGTTTTCTTCTTGTCCCTCCTGCCCCTCCCCTGGCCCTTACTTTAATCTCCAGGTTCATGTATTATAACTAAAATTCCTTCCTAGAAAAGCAGATTTGAGATTTTATAACAAAGCCTCACACCAAACCTTCACAGATGAGGCTATCAGAGCAATACACATGTCCTTCTCTAAGTACTAGTGTTAGTTTTCATTTCATTTGTGGGAAAACAAAGTACATTCACATTTAGAATGCAGAAATGGCTTCAATTGCCCTGGTGTCCAGAGGTTATGACATCACTATGTTAACCTTAAACCCAGCCAAGGTATCAGGAAAGACTGTGCACCTGAAGATAACACCTGTTAGGCACTAGGTAATAACGGTCCCCTGGTAATCAATGCATTCTGTTTTGGAAATCATTTGGACATTTTTAAATGATGTGATAGGTGTTTTTCTTCCCATGAATTTATTTATAATAGCAGTATCATTAGGTTATACAATAAATGTGTTATCTGGCCAAATCAGATTTCTAGTAAAGTAAGTTAAATAGCAATCCATTATTGCTTCAGCACAATGTTGAACTTGGTTACATTACTGCTTCTTTCATATAATAAACCAGAATTTAGTCATGTGGCCACATTAAAAATTTTTTTAAACCTCAACAATGTCTTCTTCCTTTTCATGGACAGAAATGCTGCTAAAAGCATGTGACATTTGTTGCTGTATAAAGTCCTTTTATATTTTCATCGTCTCTAGTTTCTAAAATTGTACTTGGTACATAATGAATACTCAATAGATTTTCATACATGTTTTGAAAAACAGAATTTTTTTTGATGTTGCTTCTGGGGCTTGAACTCAAAGCCTAGACATAATCTCTGAGATTTTGCTTTCAAAGCTAGAGCCCTACTACTTGAGCCATACAGCCGTTAACAGCTTTTTACTGAATTAGAAATAGAAACTCATGGATTTCCCTTCCCCGGCTGGCTTCAAATGGTGGACTCATATCTCACCCTCCTGAGTAATTAGGATGAAAGAGTCATGATCTACTGGTACGTGGCTATGAGGAGACTTTTTTCTTTAAATTATATTTTGAGCATTATGAAGGGGATGTATATGTAAATGATGTTGAAAATACACTTAATGATGTGGAATTTAATGCTGCTCCACTTCAATGTAAATAAAAACGTAGTTCTCATTTGTCCAAAAAAGAAGGTCAAAGATAAAAAATGAGATAGGTATGTGCTATACCTACTTGTCTTTCTCCTTTGTGATGAATTTATGGTAAATCTAACAACACATCTTAAAATTTAAGTCTTTATTTTTTCCAGTACTATTGGTTTGAGGTATAATTCTAATTGCTCTTATTACTGACAAAATGATTGTTGCTGAAGTTATGAATTCAAATTTTACAGTAAAATGGTATGATAATTAGTTTTGAAATAATAATTTTCTTTTAAGTCCATATGTAGTACACTTGACTTATATAGTTGAATGTCACTTGTGTTTATAGTTTCAAGTATATCATGAACTTAAATTTTCTTTCCCAGATCTTTTTTTTTTTTTTTTTTTTGGCCAGTCCTGGGCCTTGGACTCAGGGCCTGAGCACTGTCCCTGGCTTCTTCCCGCTCAAGGCTAGCACTCTGCCACCTGAGCCACAGCGCCCCTTCTGGCCATTTTCCATATATGTGGTGCTGGGGAATCGAACCCAGAGCTTCATGTGTAGGAGGCAAGCACTTTTGACACTAGGCCGTATTCCCAGCCCCCCAGATCTTATAGTTTTCAGAGAAAATATTTTCTGATTATAAATTCCTAATGCAAGAAAATAGATATGATTTACTCAGCACATCTTACTTGTTCATTAAAGCGAGTGAAGATGAAGACTGTGGGAGAAAGATGATTGCCCTTTCTGGAGCCATTGGTGAGAGAATCTTTCTACATACTCCCTACTAACTAGTTGGCTTTTGTTCTCATTGCTGTGGTTTCACCTTCTTCCTGTACCTTTTTCCTTGGTTCTCTGATTTTAGTATCTGGATAACACCTCCACATTTGTTTTCTACAGACTTTCTGCTCTGCTACCTTCTCTACTCTACATAAAGAACATCTACCTCAGAAGCACCAAACAACGAAGAAAATGAAGAAATCAAACCATGTTTGAGTAAAGCCTTCAGTGACAGAATGGGATTCCAGTTGTACCTAGCAGACAACTTTAGATGTTGTTTTCTTCACAAATTAAACACCATAGATTGTCCGGGTCTCTAGCCTCCCGCGCTCTCGAGAGACGGGGAAACACACCCTGACCAGGCAAGCCAAGAAAAGGAGAGCGTTGACGGACTGCCCGCATCCAGCCCTCCCTCACTGGAGGACAACAGACAGTCTGGGAGCTAAGTCAGTGCAAAGTCTTGTTTATTGAGGTAGATCCTTCTATTAAATAAGGCACAGGAGCCAATGAGGTCAAAGATTGGCAGGAACGGGTGGGGTGTACGTGCACCTATATCTAGGGACTGTGAGGGGCAGCCTGAGCAGTCCATTAAGGGTGGAGGGCCTAGGAACCAATCCTAAGAGGTGGCCTTATTTTACCTCACAGCCCACAGGACCGCCTCCGGGTTCACCATCAGATGCCACACGTGGTCCCAAGGCTGGGAGATGGTGCCTGCTAGAACCACCTTTGTGGCGTAATAGCCACACATGACCCGGGAACTGGGAAACAGCCGGGGCCAGCTAATTGCCTCTTCCTGATGTAACATGCTCGGGCATGTTCCACAATAGATGACTTCATATTCCCTAGCCAGTTAAGTTAGATAAAATCTAAAAAACAAAAAAAACAAGAAGCAGAATAAACAAGAATATTGTTTATATTCATATATGTGATTGGTGAATGACCCTGAAAATGACATTGTGAAGATCTTTGTTAAGACACTCAATGATTGCTTTACATTTTTCCATAATTTTGTTATTTTCTAATATTTGTTTCATTTTCTATATTTCTCATTTTTTATTTTTAAAATTTAATTTTATTGTCAAGGTGATGTACAGAGGGGCTAGAGTTACATATGTAAGTTAGTGAGTTCATTTCTTGTCAACCATTGTTACTCTCCCTCCTTTTTCTCCTACTTTCCCTCTCCCCCAAGTTGTAAAGTTCATTTCCAACATATTATCTTATGAGTATAGATATTTGATTTTTGTTTTGATTTTTTTTCACTCCTATCTCTCTTATTCTAACTTTCCTCAATTAGTCAACATTAGGAAGAGATCTTGCGAAAATAATATGAACAGGAGAGGATAGTAATTCTGCTCTGTAAGTGTATAACTCTTTCTGTGAAAAATCCCTTACATTTATTCCATTCTTGTGGGGTGAATTCAGTAAAAAATGTTTGTGATACTGAGCCAGGTACTGGAGGCTCACACCTGTATTGCCAGCTACTGCAGAGACTAAGAGGAAATTCTCAGTTCCAGATCAACATGGGCAGACAAGTCTACAAGCCTCACTCCCCATGTAATAGAAGCTGTACTTAATGGCATATACCAACAATGAGGAGATTCCAGCTTAAAATGGGGCAGATCACAGCTCAGGTGTGTATCTAAACCAGAAAATGAGTCATTCTTCCTAAAATAATCAGGGCAGGAGGAATGGTTCAAAGGATTGATCAAAATATATATACTCATAAACTGCTTTGTGCACATGCCCTTGAATACAAATCATCAGTTATTCATAAAATAAAACCAAACAAAAGATGGAAATCTGAAAGGAGCAAAACAAAGGTCTACTTGTAGAGGCGCGTTTTCATCATTGTCTAAATTCTCTGGCTTAGAGTCTGCCCTAGCTCAGTCAGGTACATATTAAAATAGTAGTAAATTGAAAGTATATCAAAGAAACTAGAGAAATGTTGCAAGATGAATGGAGCAGTTACTGTGAGAAGAATGATAGTTCAATACTCCTCAGAAGTACTATTTCAATATTACTGGTAAAATCCCCGCTGAATTTCCATTATAGCATCAAACTACCAGAAATGTACTGTTAAATCTGAGAAAAAGCATTCAAGGCACAAATATTCAAACAGAAATGAAAGCAAGAAAATGACTGATTTACTTAAAATGTTCTCTGGCCAGGCTCTTTCCTGGCTTAAGATCCCTTGCTACTCCCCATCCAGAATCATCTAATTTGCTTAATATATGTGTAAAGATCTCCAAATCCTGGCCCTCACATGATTTTCCTGCTTTCTTACTGATGATGTCATGATCTTTGTCTTCTGAAGGCCATGGAAAAATACTTGCCTAAACTTTCATTCTTGCTAGCTGTTTGTTGTTGTTGTTTTTTTTTTTTTTTAATTTTTGCACCCCCCTTCTTCTGTCCCCCTCCCCCCACGTTTCTACAACACATATTCTGATTTGGGCTTTAAATCTTTGATCATAACTTTTCCTGTCTACAATCCCTTTGCAAGTTACTACTCACCTAGTCAATCCCCAGCTCATGTTTTATCCTCCAGGAAACTTTGTTATTCAGGCAGTCCACTCTTGATGTTCTCATAACTGAGAGCCTATCTTTATTACTGAACGTACAGTATATCATGATAAGCTATTGCTCTGTGTCTGTTTTCTATAGTAAATTGTTTAGATAAAAACTATGTACACTTTGGCTTATCCCCTGTTGTCACTGCTTTTGATTTTGGTGCCCTGTTTTTATCTAATTTGGGAAAGGGAAGGGGAATAACAAAACAAAGAACAAAGGATGAATCAATGCAACAGCGATACTCACAAGACACAAGGCGGAAATGAACTTTAGAACACTGGGGAAGGGCGTCAGGGGGCAGAAAACGAGGGAGGGGGTGACACTGTGCTATAAGAAATATAATAACCAGGGGGGCCAGGAAATCCTGCCCATGGCAGAGTCACTGCCACTGACCAACCCAGGGACTCACAGGAGGGGGCCTGGCATTAGGCTCCATAGTCTTGGGGAGTGGGGAAGGGGCCTTCTAGGAAGTCCGGCCCCACAGGCGGCTTCACTGCCATGGTGGCACTTCTAGGTAAGTCCCCTGCTGGAGAGGGGTGGGGCGTCACGGGGCGGGGTGTAGATATATGTTGCCTGTTTGGAGGAGAAAAAAAAGGAGGAAGGGGAAAAGGGGGAAGGAGGAGGAGAAGACAGAGAAGCGGGCAGTGCCTGTCGGAGGAGCAGAGGGGAGAGGATCCCAGAACCTGAGGCTTGTGGAGAGGTTTAAAGCCTGAGGTCTGAGAAGAGGCCTGAGGCCTAAGACCTGCAGAGAAGCCTAAGGTCTGTGGGGAGGCCTGAGGCCTGAGGCCTGGGGCCTGAGGAGAGGGGAGGCCTACAGTAAGAAAAAATAGAAAGAAGCTCACTCCTCTTGAGGTTTGAGGGTTTGGGGTTGAGGTGGCTGGAAGTTAATGAGTGGAGCTTCAGAGGTCAGTTCTGGGCTCTGGGTAATTAGGCCAGGACAAGGTAGTCGCAGACCATCATTTGAAGGTGGAGGGCTATTCTGGTTCTGGGTTTGGGCTTGTAAATAAAGCTCCTTTGTAAATAAAACCCCTTTACACCTTTCTTTGTGCCTCTGTGGATTCTCACTATCAGGATATAACAGTACGCTTTACCTTATTTATATAACTGTAACCCCTCTGTATATCACCTTTACAATAAACAAGATAAATTTTAAAGCCAGTAAAACAAACAAACAGAAAAGTCTATGTCTAATCCTATCAGTACCTCATTCCTGTCAACTTCCTGGATACTCAGGAAGTTATGAAGAGGGTTGCCATTCAAAGCTAGTCTATGCAGAAAAGTATGAGAGGCTGTTGAAAAAAATAACCAGTAGAAATCTAGGTTAGAGTTATGGCTCAAGTGGTAGAGCACCAGTCAAGTGTGCAGTCTGAACAAGCTTAAGTCTGAGTTCAAACTTCACTACCAGTAAGAACAAACCAATCCTCCCCCCACACCCAACACTATGTATAAAACCTCAGAATTTTCTAAGAAGGATGTTAAGGCAATGTTATTTCCTTTACTGAAACGTAGTGAGCTGACATATCTCTCACTCATTCACAGTCTACTGAAAAGACACCTATTTTCCACATAGATTTCATCAAGAATCTCATTGTGTCAAACAATGAGGTGAGTTCATGTGTAAAAATGAAATTTGATGAAACCAAACAGGCAAGGCCTGTGTTGGTAATGTTTCCTCAAAAAGGTAAATAAGAGTTTTCTTCTCCAACTTCAGAAATGGAAGCTCACAGCCAGAAAATACTGTTTACCTTTCTCATAATTACCCATCCAGGACCTGGCTTTCCCAGAATGATACCCTGAACAAATTGCACATAATACACATCCAAACATTCTGAAAATGCTACATATTTGGAGCAGAAACACATTTATGTCTCAGAGTGATGCCAACTTGTTCTCTGCTGTTTTTGTTAAGCATAATTGCAGTTCTTCACAAAGAGCCTGCAGAAGGGGAACAAATGCTTGGCATATTTCTTTTGGTTGTTCAGCGTGTGCGTAATTTATTTGTTTGCCACTGAGAAGCACTCTTTTTTTTCCTGCTGGGCGCTGAGTCAATGTGATAGAGATTGCAGTTCCTGTCGCATTTCTTGATACTTTCAGGGCTCCTGGATTTATGAAGCTAGAAACCATGTTTGATGTCTACCTTTTACACTGTCAGGAATAGGCACTATTTTCATCATGCCCCTTGTTCTGTTCAAACAGTGTCCAGTTTCAACTTGTCATGAAGTCTCCCTCTTAAGGAAGTTGGGGATATGGTGAATCACACACAGGCAGAGCTTGAGTGAGAAACATTCACAATCCTGTTGGGTCAACACAGTGAGGTGAGTAATTTTTCTTTTTCTTTTCTGTAACAGAAGGTCATTGAAGCTTTGAGGACTATCTTGATTCATACATTACAAGCTGAATTCTATGAATATGCATTAGTTACCTCTTTTGAACTTCCTTGAAACAAATTCTCATAAATAAACAAGGATTCTACCACAGGAACTGACAGAGTCATTTAGATGGGAAGTATTGTGGTAATGGAGTGAAAAGAATAAAAATTTTCAAGGGCTTCAACCCTCAATTTTAATAAATTTCATGGAAATCGGATCAAGTCCTAATTGCTAATTCATCTGAAATTATTAAAAAGAGATTTCAATTACATACTACCATTGAATTTTGATGTAGCAAATTAAATTAGGATACTAGATTGTTTCTTTTCTTAAATCCAGACCTATTTAAAAAGCCTTTTCCTGTAAATTCTGAAAAGGAACTTTATGTTCAGTTATGTTGCTGGAAAAAAAATCCAGCATTAGTATGAAATAGTAGGTTAAATCTCTTAGTGAAGATTTTTAATGACATTTCAGTGTTCCTCTTATAATTACTCTTCATCTAAGATATCCCATAATGATGTTGGACACTCCTGGTTCAGGCTCACTGGCTTGCTTCATTAGCATGTCATTCCCATTCCACATCACAAGATTTAATTGTAATGCCGGATATGCACAGCTCTCCACAGAAGTCTAATCAAAGTGGATTCACTTGTATTATTAATATCAAAAATCAGTCCACTTGCTATTTTTATAAATAAAAGAATCCAGATACATAAATCAGCTGTCATTTATTAGCATGTTACTGGCATATCTGCCAGACATATGAGCGGCCCTATCACAGTTCCTTAGGATTATTTTCATCAAGATTAAAACCCTTCTACATTAAATATACATACTAATTCCTCCATAAAGTAATCAGATTACAGAGCAGGTGACATTGTGTGCTGGAATTCAAATGATTTGCAGTAATGAGCTAGAAAGGTGTGCTTGGAGTCAGGCAGAGAAAAGGGAAGAGGAAAGACAAGGGAAGAAAGGAGACTTTAGTTTTAAATTCAGGTTTGCACATCTGGTGTTATATTGTTTTTGCTAACTTTTACTTACTTATTTATTTTTAATGAGCAAAGCACTCAAACAAGCATCCATGATACTTAGCAACCTATGGTGCCAATCATTTATGCTATCGAATATTACCTGCTTCTAGTTTATTAGCTCATTTTACATTCTTTGTCCACACACAATCTGCAGTCAGAAAAGTATTTCCTACCATTGGTCAAGTGATACTCACACATCAAGGAGAACAAGACCTATCGACATTTTTTTTTCCTGTTGAATCAAAATGTTTTATCTTCTCATACAACAGATCCATTTTTTTCTGTTTTAACTTTTCATCCCTTATGAAAATTCAGTAAAATACCAGTAACAATATAACACACACACACACACACACACACACAAACACACCACACACTCACACATACCATATTATGGTTATTTTCATATTTGTGGAAATAATTGTGGAATAATACATTGAAAGTGAAATAAAATGACTAGAGTTGGGTTAAAATCATAATTTTGCTCCTGGTAGGATCATGGGAAGCCTAGTTTGACACCCTTGGAGGTTCTTACTAACAAAAATGCAAGATCCTGCTAAAAGCACCTCAATTTTCCATTTCTTAGCATAACTAACGAGCAAACCCAAATCTCCAGACTGCATTTTACATATAGATAATCGATATAGATTTATATAGCTATAACTATAGCATATATCGATCTCTAAGCTCTCATATACCCATACGCGTATGCACTCAAAAAGAATGACCAACCATTTGGATAGAAACTACACATTTGATATGTGTAGTAAATTCATTGATTTCCTCTTGATACTAGGGATTGTTGTACTTTTGTGTGATTTTGCTATGATAATTTACCAAGTGTCAAGAAAAGAACTATATGGCTTCTTTTTTTTTCATTTTCAATTGTTCTGTGTGTGTGTATATACGTGCATATGTATCAGGGCTTGAACTTAGGACCTCACATTCTTACTCATTGCTTTTATTCATGGCTGACACTCTATAACTTGTGTCACACCTCCAGTTCTCAACTGTTCTTTAACTAAAATTCCAAAGACTATGTCTATATAATACCCATATGGATATGTATGTGTCCATATAAAATATATATGGATGAATACATATATTTTCTAATTGATTTCAAATATAGATACTTTCTGTAGGTCATTTTTTGGTGCCATTCTGGGTCTTGAACTCAGAGCATCTGTGCTCTCCTTGAGCTGTTTTTGCTCAAAACTAGTGCTCTGCCACTTGAGTCCCATCCTCTAATTCCATCTTTTTTGGTAGTTTATTGGAAATAAGAGTTACACATACTTCCCTGCCTTCCTGAGCTGGCTTTAGACAGTGATTTTCAGACCTCAGCTTCCTGAGTAGCTGGGATTAGAGGCATGAGCCACCAGCTAGCTTAGGTCAGCTTTTATATACAAATTATAACTGAACCAATATTTTATTTGTGCACCAATCCTGACATGTCTGTGGTGAGGATGATGGGAATTTATGTAAATAAATGAATATTTTAGATGTATAGAGGTTAACAAGTAACATTATGATCAGTGTAACAAGCGTCTATTCTCCTTTCTGTATGAATGTCATTTGTGACCCACTTAACCAGCATTTTTGCAATATTGTGATCATAAATGGGACAATTTAAAAATAACCCATCCAAACTATCCAGCCAATTAGAATACTTATTGCATTGCTAACAAGAATTGTATATACTAATATGCCACTGCATGCAGCATTTGTGGCTCCAATTTATTATTCAATAAAAATGCATTTGACCTCAGCATGTTGATGACTCTTTTTTCTGAAACTATATTCTGCAGCTAGGCTAATCAAACTGTGTACAGTTCATTTGGAATAATTTCTCATCTAATTCCTTTAACTGTTTGAAGACAGAAAGTGGGATTGTCCTTTGCAGAATAAAAAGTAAATAGCACTTCTCATTGTATGATAAGCAAACAGAAAGGCTAACAGCTAATATGCTGATTCAATAACCATTTCTCTATTATCCTTTTAACTTATAGGCATCCTCAGTATGTTTTAAATTATTTCCTTCAGACGTGACAGAGAAAACCAATGGCAAAAGAAAATCAAGAATCAATTTTGGTATTTATTTATGAAGAATGAATTATTTTCTGCTGATTATTTACCAGAAATCCAGGGTATAAGGGAATGTGTTTATGGTTATTTGAAGAATTCTGAAAAGAATGTAAAAACTGAGGAAGAAAAGCACCAGAGAGAGGGTGAGAACCTTGTGTGTTCAATTTACATTTACATTTGGGAACCACGCATATCTGCTTTATAAAAATGAACACATGAGTTCCTCCCAAATATAGAAGTGGTTAATGTTAATACATTGCCATTTTTATGTGGCTTAGCTTAACATAAGGAATAGAAATTATAAAGAAACATATACTTTATTGTTGACACTTTGAAAAAAATCTTTTGTTACCATTTAAAAATCAAACTTTTAAGTCAATATGCAGCAAACTATCATGTATTTGTGAGAATATGTTGAACATGAATTGACTTTTCCATTTATTTAGAGAGATTTGATAATATAGGAACCTATAAAAATGGCTTGTTATCCTTGGCTACATTCTTGTAGTAGAAATGAATACAGAGAAAGAATGACTGATAAACCATGAACAAAGGTTCAGCATTTTCTCAGAAGAGTACTTGGACTGTGCTAGAGCACAGCAGGCTAACTTCAACATGTTCCAGATGTATCCTAAACAGCACAAAATAACATCCTTCACCCATTCTGTATCCATTCATACATTCCCGAATAACAAAGAATTGTGAAGAGTTAATATCTCAAATACGTGAAACATTAACCATTACTTACCACTAAACCTGCTTTGTATCTCATATAGCACAACTTTGAACAGATGATCTGAGTATCCATTAATGCAATCAGATGCCCACTGTGAGGAAAAGTAAATTTCTTCCTAGTGACAAAGGGATTTCTACACCTCAAACACAGGAGTCTAGCAAACAAACTCTGTACTTGGCACTACTGAATGGATTTTGGGTTAAAAAGAACAAAAAGGGGGGCTGGGGATATAGCCTAGTGGCAAGAGTGCCTGCCTCGGATACACGAGGCCCTAGGTTCGATTCCCCAGCACCACATATACAGAAAACGGCCAGAAGCGGCGCTGTGGCTCAAGTGGCAGAGTGCTAGCCTTGAGCGGGAAGAAGCCAGGGACAGTGCTCAGGCCCTGAGTTAAAGGCCCAGGACTGGCCAAAAAAAAAAAGAACAAAAAGGCTCACTGCTACCAGGCCACCTGTGTGCTGGAAAGTTTTGTAGGTACCACCATTTTGCCATAAAAATGAAAATATTTATGAGAAAATTGAATTATGGCAGGTCACTCTAACCTGGAATTTTGTAACTAGAACATTCATCGCAAAAAGAAAATAAAACCAATTGTAACAAAACACTTGGCATAATTAAATTTATGTTAATACTTACACCTAATGTCATAAAGTCTGTCTGTCACAATGTCAAATTGTTCAGGTTTTGCTTTCACCAAGATGTGTTTCTTAGAAAATATTTTGCTTTAAAGGGAGACTATTTCCTCTAAGATATTATTCAGGGTGTGGGCTTCATAAATCAATTCATGTGGCAAGGGAAGAATTTCCTGAGCACCATCATCTACTCTGAAGCCTACAGTTTTGAAGTGTTATAAGTCTGGAAGCTCTTAAACCAACAACTGCTCCCATTAAACGAAATCATATTTCTAGTTTTCTGGCTTCCTTATTTAAATCTTCACAAATTGACAATTTCTATGTGATTATTTCTAAATACATTTATGACTGCTTTTCAACTATTTTACTGTGACAATATTGTTGTGGTGAAAAAATACATACCAAAGCAATTTCCATTTTTCTCTATTCACTCATTTTTCAGGAAACAATTGAAATATTTTACCCAAAGAACAAAACAATTTGACTTGTTGCCAGTCAACTATCTTCACTACTACTTATCTACTTCATTACTACACTACTATTCATCCCTTGTAATAGTTACCTGGTTTAATCAAATATCCTTCTTGGGGCTCAATTTGTTCAAGTACTTTGGGTATTAATTTTTTCCCATGGATCAACTAAATTACAAATTATTTAACTGAGGGTGTTTTACAAAACAGTTAAGAATTTGAAAACATGTTCTTAAAGGCCTAATAATGTTATCAAATTTCTAACAAAATTACATTAAGAAGTCACGCTAGGGTTACAAATGCTCCATAATTCTTCAAAAATTGGGCATCTATTTTTGGTAAATTTTTAAGAGTTTCAATAGTACAAATTTTCAGGAGTTTAAATTGTGTACAGTGTACTTTTTTTGTGGGAAAGGGACCCTAAATCTTATTTCCCCATACTGTGTTGTCAATATCAGCAGAGGAATGTAGCAACTCATCATTTGGGCAACCTGAGGTTATTCTTCACCCACTCTTTCTCTTAAGAGGAACAACTTAGATACCAATTCGCCAACTTGAACCCAAGACCAAAAGTAAAGACAGAGATCAGCCTCTTTCACCCCTTATTCTTCCTGGGTATCCAATGTAAGTTTGTCTTGCTGACTCTAAACTTTACTCACAACCACTGAGCTAAGAAATTCTAACTCTGCATCTCCCTTTTCTGCCCTGATTTGCCTAGAACCATAGTTCTTCTCATCTTAGCTGTCCATATAGGTAGACTGACAGGCACCATTGTACTGGCGATGTTTTGAAAAGGAGTGTCATGAACTTGGGCTGGCTGGGCTGGCCTGGTAATGTGATCTTCCCATTCTCAGTTTCCCAAGATGGTAGGATTGTGAGCATGAACCACGAGTGGCTGGCTTACAAAAGGCTTTTAAATATACAATTATTCTCAAATTATTTCTATCTTTTGAGTTTTAAGAAATGTACTTTTAGCACGTTGTGCTAAATTAGCCAATTTTAGATATTGGTTTAGAAAATTATTGGTTTAAGCATGGTTTAGATTGTTCATGAGGAGTGAATATAGGACATGACTCGTTGGTGGTCTTCTCCTTCATTTTCTGAATATTTGGTTCCATTTATCTACATGATTGTCAGCCTCCACATCAGAAGTAACAGCCTCTAGTCTGTTTTTCTTCCAATCTCCCATAGGGCCCTCACATGTGATCACAAAGAAATTCTCAGTGTAGCTACTTAGCTTCTTTTCCTGCTCTTTCTCTTACTTCAGGTCTCACTTTTCTACAAATGTGTCTCAAATAGACATCTGAAGTAGCCTGGTACAAGGAAGAGGAAACATTGCTACCAGAATGCTCTTTCTGATGATTCTTGGTTTTTTCTTACATTTTTATTATCAAACTGAATTACAGAGAGGTTACAGTTTTATACGTTAGGCATTGGATACATTTCTTGTACTGTTGCCATACTGAGTTCTGGGCAGAAGCTGGGGAAGTGGTGACTCCCAACATAGACCCCTTCATGGTTCTCAGAATCAGAAGTCTCGGTCCCATAGTTTCAGAAAGGCCTTCTTGAGACTCTTACCCACATCTGAGCTCGAAGCCCCTTGTCAAGGAGGAACAAAATTGATACAAAAGTTTGACAGTATGCATTATGCCATATCATATCCCTCTGATTTCTCCTTAGTATCATATCCACTAGAGAATAGTTGTGTCTTTCTTTCTTTCCTATTTGCAGTGAAAAATAGTCCTTTTCATGAAAGTGAAACATTCTGAAAGGAAGCAGTTATGTTAATGGTGAGACTCTCCATATATTAGCAAGGACATTTTGTGTTTTATGTATGTGTACCTAGAATGTACAAGATTTTTAAAAGATACTTCTTCCAATGCCACAAAATCTGGCCCTAGATTGAGAAAATGGTGACAGATAAATGATGACATACATGGTCATCTACCCATCCTATATACTATTTGCACTAAGAGTCCAAGTCTCCTGAATAGGAAGAAAACACTTCGAATATTCTGTGTCATAGCAAATGCAAGATATCCTCTCAGAGTCAGGGAAAGTAGAAAAAATGAGGCTCAGATTTAGTCTTTCTTTAAAAAATTATTTTCTATTTTTCTGATTTATTTTCTATTTCATCTTTTTTGTTTCTTCCTTAATTTCTCATCATTCACCTTTAACTCTCTAGTCTGAGAGGTCAGAAATAGAGAAAAATGTATGAATTTAAGATATGATAAAGGTGGCCTTTCAAAACATTGTGGAAAAGATGGATTATTCAATAAAGGGTATTGAGACAACTGGCTAGTCATTTGGAAAAAATTTAAGTGGAGCTTTATTTCCCTCCTTATTTAAAATGAATTCCAGTTGGTTCCAAAATTTGAGCATAAAAATGAAATCATTAAAGGTCTAGAATAAGCTTAGTGCTTATTAAAAAGAATTTTAGAACACTTAAGGTCTTGCTAAGCAAGATAAAACTGAAGCTACAGTCAATATGTTGTAAAGTTTAAGAAAATATAATGTATCTTCTTAGTAACATTTTCAGTAGCTAGTTATAAAGGGAACAACAGACTGGGAAATATTTGTAAGTCATAGAATAAAGAAAATAATATCTACTTTACTTAAGTTAAGGACTAGCCACCCTTGAGATAATAAACATTAAATAGTAATTTAAAGAGAGGATTCAAATGGGAAATAAAAACACAAAGATCATGATTTTTAATTAACTAAAAGCAATAATAAAAGAAAATCAATTTAGTATGTTTTGAGATGTCATTTAATACCTAGTAAGTCTGGCAAAATTTAAAGTTTGTTCAGACCTAGAATTGAGGAAAGTTAGAGAAAGAAAGCATTACATAGTACATTAGTCAATTTTTTTTTAAAGTCCTGCTTTTGAGCAGACAACTTGAAAAACTACTTTAAGAATTCATGTTGGGTATCAGTGGCTCTTGCCTGTAATCCTAATTACTCAGGAGACTGAGATCTGAATATGACAGTTCAAAACAAAGCCAGCCTAGACAGAGAAGCCCACAAGACTGTATATTGAAAATAACCAGCAAAGTACTGAAATGGAGGTATAACTCAAATGGTAGAGAACTCACTAAAATTTTAAAAGAGCCATGAAATGCAAGGCTCTGGTTTCAAGATCCAGTACCTGTACAAAAAAATTATTATTTGGTTATAAGGCATTATTGCAAAGTGTCCCTGTTACTTTGCATTAATTTTTCAGAGTGATATAAAATTTGGAAACATTATCTATGTCCTTTAATGAGACAATGATTCAGAGTTACAGAGAACCTGTACAGAGGAATATTACTCACAATATGCAAAAATGTGAGTAGTATTTTACCAAGTGGGTCTCTAGAGCTCCAAGATGGTCCTATTTTTCCATATCTACTCTATTGTTTCTGTGATGGACAATTATACATAAAATGGACAGTGAGCCATGAAAGTGAGAAGCAAAAGGAAAGGAAAGACCTGGAAGAAAACAAGTTGTTAAGAAATATTAACGTATTACTAGCACTGAGGGTGTGGCCCAAGTGGTAAAGTAACTATACCCTGAGTTCAAAATCCTAATACCACCAATAAAAGTTATTACTGTAATTGTTTCTGTAGCATTTAAGAAATGAAGTTTATGGATAATGACTGAGATATCTTGAAATTGCTTTTGAAGGCTCAACTTTTGTATTGGGTTGACAGCTTGGGATCATTTGGTGAATTCTTGATCAGAATTACATGAAATTAAGATTATTAGAAATAAGTGAGAGGCAATTTAGACTAATATCATTATTGTAAATATAAGGAATTTCATGCCAAATGTGGTTAAGGGATTTGGTAAAAGCAAAGAGCAGAGCTGGGAGTGGAAACTAAACCCCTGTATCTTTTAGTATCCACATGCTCTCCCCACCTAATGACTGCACAGTAGCTTTAGACGAAACACAGAGATTTAGAAGTTCTGAGTAATTCAAGTCTGTGATTTTCAGTTTGTCATGTGTGTATACTTGCTATCAAAGCATAAAAGGTAAACACAAGCATTTGCTCTCTTCCTATCAGCCTAAGTACAAAGACACTTGTGTAGAATATGATCACGGTGAAAAATTGCCCAATTAGGATAACTAAATAAGGTAGTTGCATAGGAAACTAATCATAAAAAACAAAAGATAAAAATACTATAACTTAGTACCCATATTTTCCAATTCTTCCCTTTTCTCTCTATCCTCTGCTGACAAGTATTTACAAAGTAATATTTTAAAAATGTCTTTCATGTCCAGCTTAATAGAAGACATTCTCATATATGCTTCTGAATTTAGTATCCTACAATTAGTTACACTGACTGAATTGTTTGAAGAGTATCAAACTTTATACAGATATGTAGTTGAAAAATAGTTAAGTACTTTGCTTACCCTCTACATAATTGTGAATATCCTTCTTTAATAGTACATTAAACTTAGTACATGATAGTTTCTTCAAGATTAATTACAATATACACCCTGACAGTTTATCAATGGAATGTATTATGAGTTACATTGAAATTTACTATTTAATCTTATATATTAAATGCACCTTTTTCCATGTATAATTTTATAACCTATATTGCTCATTTGGAAAACATGGATTCATTGTGTTTTATGTAATTTCCAAATTCAGACACATTCCATTATACAGTAGTGATACACACACACACACGCATGCACATATATAAATTTCTTTTGGAATTCATGACTGTTGCCTTCATCAATATCATCTTCTTCTGCCTTGTAGCAATGAAGCTCATTGTTAACCTGCCAATACTCAGCCAGCATCCCACCATTTCCTATATTCTTAGTTATTTCCATTTTTCTGGTGGCTGTCTAATTCTTGTAGAACCAATCTCCATATACAGAATTTTCTATATTCTTAGTTATTTCCATTTTCTCGTGGCTGTCTAATTCTTGTAGAACCAATCTCCATATACAGGATCATTTTCATCAGCATAGAAACACTCTCTTCTATTATCTATCTTACAAAAAAAATATTGAAGTGTAGAGTACTTGCTTGGAAGGAGACATAAAGTTAATAATCAATTCTCTGAAATCCAGCATGGTCTACATATTCTCAATGTTTGTCTTTTGAAAGTACCTTCTGGTGGTTTTATTTCTCATTCATTGGACATGTATCTTAAGTCGCCTTTTCTAGGTTCTCTTTACAAAGATCTACAGGAGAAAAATCATGAAGGCCTTGCTCAGAGGTCTCTATATTCCCTTTCTCCTGATACATTCTGTCATATCCACCATGAGAAGACTCTTATTTTCTTCTATATTAGTATTTTCCTCTGACCACCAAATTTATGCTCTCAACAGCCTCTGTGATATCACCATTTGGACCCAAAAGACAATATAAAATTCCTAAAATGTAAATTCTTACTTCTTTTTCTCTTGAATCCTCTTCCATCTTCTGCATCACAGTGAATAATACCATCTTAAAAAAAAATGCTTCCACCAGACACTAGGCATCATCCCTTTTCTTAAGCCAAGAACTTTCATGTATTTGAAGTTTTGCATTTAAAATTATTATTTACTGTAGGTATATTCACCTTTGTATCATACATGTGACTTGTAGCATAAACCATCTGTTCATACTGCTCTTTGCAGCTATTAGAATCCTGATAGTTTACAAGGGAGTTGAAAGACCCATTCCACTTGTTCCCAATATTATTAGATGATACTTTACAGAACTGATGTATAACATAGTTTATAAAGGAGCTATTTTCCAAGATTTCTTACCCAACACCAACTTATTAGAACATCCTATTTTTTCCACGAATGAGCAACACAACAGAATGCTTAAAAAGACTGTACTAGTAATAGTTTCTTTCTTTTCTTTTCTCTTCTCTTCTTTTCTTTCCTTTCCTTTTCTTTCTATCCTTCTCTTTCTTTCTTTCTTTCTTTCTGTCTCTCTCTCCTCTTCCTCCCTTTCCCTCTCCTTCTTCCTTTCTTTCTTTCTTTCGTCCTCTCTTTCTTTCCTTCTCTTTTTCTTTCTTTCTTTCTTTCTTTCTTTCTTTCTTTCTTTCTTTCTTTCTTTCTTTCTTTCTTTCTTCCTTTCTTTCATTCATTTCTTACATATGTAAGGCAGAATCTTGCAAAGTAATCCCCATAGCATTGCTTCAACTCTCCTATTGATCCTAGACAAACTACTTTCATAACAAATTGCTTCATTCTCTATTAAACATAGGGAAAGCAGTGAAATGCCAAGTAATCTTTTAGAACTAATAAATGATACCATTTGTGCCTCTCCCCTCTCTCTAGCACTGTGATGTCCTCGGTCTTTTTACAATTGAACATTATTCTCTTCACCATATCTAATGTTTCCCCTCTACACTTTTGTTTCAACATTGATATTTCTACATTTTGTCTTACAGGCACAAAGCTGCAGATGATATAAATAACTTCACATCGATTTTTTTAATCAATCTTAAAAAAAAAAACCTTTTCCAACTGTTAAACTGTTGATTTCTTTTCTTTGGTCTTTAAATGCTAATAGATGAATGATAAATCTATTTTAAAGCACTTTTTTGGTGACTGTCTCTTCCCACTGATATCAATAGGTGTTAAGTTAAAGGCACAGTGAATATAGAAAATGAGAGTAGGCTAAGCAGACCAAAGCACTCTGTTTCTCCATGCTTAGTGTATCTGTGGTAAATACTTCCTTCTCACGGTGGCTTTTGCTCTCAGAGTCTGAACTGCTTGTTCAGCCTTTCGTTATAAAGCCAAAGAGATTTCTATTATTGCTGTTTCTGAGAGAACAAACATTTTGAATTTTAGTGGGGTCATGAGTCTATAGATAAAAATTTCTCTCCTTCCTTAGACCAGAAACTGAATTGTTAAACTCCAGCTATTATTAGAGTAATATCCTGTAGTTGAAGTAGTGTGGAACTTTGATGACATCAGAATTATAATGCATATTGATTGCCTTTCAAAATGAAATTTCTAAAGGTTTACAAAGCATTTTTCAACATTAATAATTATAACAATAATAATAATAATAAGTAACAACAATGGCACCATTGTGACAAATGATGCCTAGGAATTTGTTTGTATGTTTTTCCTGAGAACTCTGCATTGAAGCCATCAAGGAAAAGTATGTTTTGTAATTTTTCAAGAATTACCACTGAGTAAAAATTCTTAGCTTATCCAAATCTATTAGAAAGTAGGTGTTAATTAAAACCAAATCCCTGAAGCAGCTCAGAGGGTTTATTCTGGTCATGAAAGAAGCCTTTTACCACAAGAAAATCAGTTATTGTGCATTAGTAGAGTATCACTCGCACTATATGTTCTGAACCTAGAAGACTGAAGCACACAAAGAATGTTTGAAGATGCCTATCATGTGGCTTAACACCACATAATTAAATTAGGAGTTAACTATGTTGTGCTAATTAGTTAACTATGTGGCCCTAATTAGGTGAGTTGTTCTTCAAGGACTTTAGTAACCTTTCAGTATGTTTCTTTATATGTTGAGGACAAATTGGGCAGGTGGTCAGCTTGCCATTCAGAGAAAATTACTATCTGTTTTGCCTGGCCCTGGAGAGAATATAGTAAAGATTATGATCTGTAATCCAGATGGAATCCACCAGCAAGATCTTCTTGGCTCATTTTGATATATAGAACCCTAAAAAAAGCTTCAACAACCAATATATGTTCTTTTTTTTTCCAATATGGAGATCACTAACTGGTCTATGATAGAAACTCCAGGCATGGTGATAAAAGACAGCCTGGCTCAGCATGGCCAACACACCAAGGCCGAGATGCCTCCGAAAGCAATAAAAAATAGAATCCCTTCTTGGTTCTTTTTATCTCCCCTTTGTGTTAAGTCTATTTGATTTTGCTATCAGTGTGGCTTATAATTTTCTGAGTGCAATGAAAAATAATTCTGTGAATCTGTACTCAATATTTAAAGGGGTTTTCAAACCAACAAGGATAAGGTATATTTCCCTTTCTCTCTCCTTTTTTAATTGTATGAAAGATATTCATAGACTGCTTCAATTGTCTGTAAGGAATGATGTGTGCAGAGAAAAATCCCTGTCAGTGTTCTGTGCTTTGCTCTTTGCCCATGGCGATGGACAGTCCAGAGATAAAGAAGGGGAAAAAAAAGCCTAAAACCCATCAATCCCAGAAATCTCTTGGTAAGCAGTAACCAAGGGCAAAATAACATGCAGCTGACTGATACAAAGTGAGGCTACCTTGTAAATTTAGGGTCCAATTCTTATTGCCCCTCTCTAGTTTAAGAAAAAAAGAAAACCTAAACAATTTTTTTCCACCTAGCTTCCAATTGCAGAGCCTGTTGAAAACTCATTATCTTCAAATAGGATTACATTCCGTTAATATGAGAACATGCATATTACAATATCTGGTAAAAATCAAAAGTTCCAATTTGCTCACTACATGTAAATCCAATTCAAAATATTTCCATAACATATATCTGCTGGATGTTACACTATTTGTGTGTCACTCTGGAATGGATTAACTCCATGACAGGCTAGGCTCAGTTTTTTTTTTTTTCCCCCTGCATTTGGTGTTTTTAAACAGTTTATATTTGTTATCATATCAAAGACAGGCTTGCAGTTTTCAAAAGGAAGAAGAGAACACAGCGCCCAAGGCTCCTCCAGCATTACATTTCTTATTCCATTTTATCTTTCTTGGTTTTGACTAATGTCAGTAACAGCTACTGGTAATAAACTGCTTGTTACAGCCTGCTGTTGCCTTGAAGCCTAGCTTTGATACATTGTCAGCCAATCGAAAGCATTTCCTGATTACATTTCCAAATTGCTTGTTTATTGATCGAGAGTTAATAAAGCAAAAGACAACTTTATGGCTTAAATTAAATGAAAGTTTCCTTTGATGTTCAAATTATCCAATCAACCAACAGGCGGTAGAAATGTAAGCATTTGAAAGTTTTATCTGAAAAGAAAAAAAAAACATGGATGAGATAAATGGATCTTAGTATAGACACGGTAGCTAAGTGCTAATGAAAAATATGTGCAACTTAGCATACAGAGATTTCATTTAATTCTTTCACAAAGGAAATGATACTCTTCAGCTCAGAACAAGGAAAAGTATTTCTAGAATATCTGTCATTTGACGGCTAATAATTTCTTTTTTTTTAATTTTGAATAATTACTTATTTATTGTCAAAGTGATGCACATAGGGGTTACAGTTTCATACATAAGGCAGTAGGTACATTTCTTGTGTTTGTTACCTCCTCCCTCATTTCCCTCCTCCCCCTCCCCTTTTCTCTCTCCCTCCATGAGTTGTTCAGTTGGTTTATACCAAATGTTTTTGTAAGTATTGCTTTTGGAGTCCTTTGTCTTAAAACTCGAACCAACTTAGTAAATAAATCAAGTATAAGTAACTTCATGGATTTATCCAAGTGCTCATATTTTAAAATGGCAAACTAATTAGATGTCATCACTAGACCAGGTAGCTGTTTGAGGAAATATATATGATCTGCACAATTACATCAAAGAAATTTTATGTTTTCCATCAATACTTTTTTCCAATGTGACATGTCTTTTTTTTTCCTTTCTTTAGTTCTTTTTAAAATTTTTTTCTTATTTATTGTCAAAGTGATGTACAGAGAGGTTAGAGTTTCATACGTTAGGCCTTGGGTACATTTCTTGTACTGTTGGTTACCTTCTCCCTCATTTCCCCCCTCCCCCTTCCCCTTTTCCCTCTCCTGCCATGAGTTGTTCAGTTGGTTTACACCAAATGGTTTTGCAAGTATTGCTTTTGGAGTCATTTGTCTTTTTATCCTTTGTCTCTCGATTTTGATATTCCCTTTCACTTCCCTAGTTCTCATACCAGCATATACAGTATCCAGTGTACTCAGATGAGATACAGTGATAGTGCGGGTACAACCACAGGAAGGGGATACAAGAGGACCATCAGCAATAGAAGCTACGGTTTCACATACATGTTGAAAGTAATAACAGTCGTTTCCATAACATGGAGTTCATTTCACTTAGCATCATCTTATGCGCTCATAAGGGCATAGCTATTAGGCTCTTGTGATCCTATGGATCAGGGAAAGGTGGTACATATACATAATGGAATTTTATGCCTCTATCAGAAAGAATGACATTGACCCATTTGTAAGGAAATGGAAGGATTTGGAAAAAATTATACTAAGTGAAGTGAGCCAGACCCAAAGAAACATAGACTCTATGGTCTCCCTCATAGGAAAAAATAAGCACAGGTTTAGGCTAGTCACAGCAGTGACAAGTCTTTTTTAATTTTAATTTTATTGTCAAAGTGATGTACCGCTATTGTATCGCTTGTGAGTATCGCTATTGTGTTGGTTTGCCCTTAATCCTTTGTCTCACCATTTGATGTTCCCCTTCCCATCCCTAATTCAGATAAAAGTATATGTAGTACCCAGAGTACTGAAATCAAATATAGTAACAACAGGCAATAACAACAGGAAAGAAAAAAGAAAAAATTCATATAGTACATTAAAAATAACAACACAAAACCTCTAAACTATCTAAACATCCTAGAGGTAAGAAGATGGATTTGGTACATTATTTGCTCTAAGATTTCATAGTATCAATCAGCATTTTCATTTTTTAAAGTTAGTTGCTCTTTGATTAGAGCACACAAATACACGAAAGTAGAATAATTGGGATAATTATATTATTGCATATTTAATTTTAGACTATACCCATCAATTATTCATCATTTCTATCATTCACTCCTCGCCTTCTTACTCAGAAAAAAAATTGGAAACCCTATCAACTCACTTCTGAAGTGTGTTTTAAATCCACCTATTTATATTTTCCTGCTACCATTTGGTCTAAGCACATTCCATGTTCTGTGTTCATAATGGTCTACCTGATTCTTATGAAGCAATACTCTTTGCAGTATGACAACTCAGTGATTATTTTCAGACTTGATTCAGGTTCTTTTGCAGATAACTTCCCCTTGTACTTGGTATCAAACGCAGGTTCTTTCTCTGAATGGAGATACCTTACCTGACTTGTCTTGCTTAGCTATATGATGAAGTGTCATTCTCCTTCTTGACCATGACTGCCAGCCACAGGCCAAGATTATCCTTGCAGCAGAAACTTAGTCTTCATTTCTTCTCCAGATCCAAAGCAAGTGGTCCCACACATCATCTCATTCAAATCAGAATCACAGTCCAACTTTTCAGAGAGTCTTATCTAAAAGTAGCTAGTTTCTACCAAGGGATATGCCACCCTTTAGGATTTCCTTCAGAGCACTTTCCACATCTGATAATAACCATTTTATATGCTTATTTTAAACGTTTGTTCCTTTACCATCTTGAAGAAATCTGAGGTTAATGAGGAAACAGACTGGGTCTTTTCTAATTAGCTCATTAGTGTGACAATGATTAAATAGTATTTGATACAGAATATGTGATCAATGAATGGGTATTGGATAGGTACATAAGTGAACTGGCTTCACATTCATAGAGATGATGAACACTCAGCAAGTATTATATAGCTGTTGTTTGATAGTCACATGAAACAAGGCCCACTTCTTCCTGAATCCTATCTCCTTACTCTATCTCCAAACTCCTCTTTAAGTCCCACTGGCATCATGAAACCTTCCCCAATAGTCTCATTCATAGAGAGGATCTTTTTTCTGAACCATTATATAGGTTATTATTGAGAGTCAAAAGAAGTACTATACTTGTGCAGAACCAACATACCTGAACTGAAACTATCATAAGGAAACATATATATATATATACATATACACACATACATCTACATACATCTACATACATACATACATACATACATATACATACATGCATTATACATATATATACATACACACATATGGGTATATATACATATGTATATGTATATGATACTTGCTCTTAATATACCCCTATCTTTGTGTATATTTGACTACTTTTCCTAGATATGACATTTTCTCTAATTAGATCCTAAATAATTATGTTTAATTATGCTCAGTATGAAACTAAACACTTAGAAAGTAGTTACAAATTGTAAAAATTTCTTTCAAAGGCCATTTGATATGCCCTATAGTGTAATATCTAAGCAATAGATTCCAGCTCTTGTAAATTTAGTAGGAATCTCTAGGTTCAAAGCTGGTAAGGTTTTCTTTACAGTTTTTACTGGGTTGCCAAAATTTTCAATTTCCATTGCTTAGAATATTGCTCGAGCTACTTTCTTTTGAATAATCATTGCGCACTCCAAAAATCTTCACAGCATTTCTTCACTATTTGGTGGCCTCAATATAAAGCAATCAACAGTACAATGTACTGCCCCCACAAATAAGGTCATAATTGACAATATAACTGTGTGGTCATCATAACTTCATAGTATGTCTTGAGGTCAGATATTGTGATTCTCTAGCTTTTTCTTCTTCATTTTTTTGCTCAAGATTATTTTGACCATTTGGAATTGGATATTCTCACATATATTTTAGGATTTTTTTCTTTTATTAGTAATTTTGTGGTATTTTGAAGGAAATCATATTTAATCTGTAAATTATTTTGTGCAATATGCTCATTTAACCAATATTAGTTATTTTATTCCATGAATCTTTGCATTTTACAGTGGTCTCTTCTCTTAGTTTCATCAGTGTTTTATAATCTCATTGCAGTAACTTTCTTCCTTAGACACATCTATTTCATGATACTCTATTTTATTGTAGATAATGTGAATGAGATGGCTTTTTGGATTTTTATTCAACACGCTTGTTATTAAAGCATGAAAATGTTCATTTCCTTTGTATCTTTCTACAAGGCTGATGTGAACTCTGCCCTGTAAGAGAAATCACCACCTCCTTTAAGTAACATTTCTATCATTTGAGTTTAACACATGCATGATTCACTACATTTTCAAAAATACTTGTTGAATACATGAGTTAATGAAACCATTTGCAAATGTTAGAAAACAGTGTCATAATGAGAAATGTAGCAGAGTGTTGCTTATAATCTTAGCTATTTAGGAAGCTAAGATCTGAGGCTCTTAAAATTAATCTGAAAATAACAGAGTGGAGGCATGGTCCAAGTGGTGAAGGGCCTGTTGTGAATAAAAGCCAAAAAAAAAAAAACCTGAAAAATAACATGAGGTCATGAGTTTAAGCTCCAGTACATACACAAAAGTTTTTTTTTAACTGAGAAAAGTGTATTTTAATATTATTAACAGATAATAGCAATGGATTAACTTACTGACTCTCCTCATCTTTTGACTAAACAATCCAGTTCAGCAACAGTGACTCTAGACAATTTACTAGACACAAATGCTAGACACTTTTTCATTAATTTATGTTTAAAAACTTTTATTGTATGTAAAGAGATTACAACCTGTGACTATTTATCAAAATTTTACTTGTCGTGAACTGTAGGAAGGCATTCCCATAATGCTAGGAATAAAAACTTTTGAGACAGCATCTGACTAGGTAGCCCAAACTGGCCTCAAACTCTCCATGCTCCCACATCAACCCTTACAACTCTTAGGATTACAAGTGTGTGCCACCATACCTAGCTAAAAATCAGTTTCTTAGAACTGAAAATATCTCTGATTGTCCTGAAAATGCTTTAAATATCAAATTCCCATAAGGAATCTGAGATAATGTCTTAATGATTTTTATTTTATATAAATCTCTTCAGATGACTTTGAAACACTTAAACATTTTCTTAATAAAAGAGTTAGTTATTAGATAACATATAATTATTTTCTGTTTCTATAATGCACCAGAAAAGCTAATATCAGGCTTAGTGAAAATCAGGCAGACCCAAGATAAATGTCATCATATTCTTCAGTCTCTTTAGCCAATATAATAACAACAATAATTATAACCACTGCTAGCAAGACCTAACAATTTCAGAGCACTTATTATATGCTGGTCATTTTAATTATAATTTTATATTTTTAATAATTTTAAACCACAAACAACTACATGAGTTCTGTAATATTATTTTCAGCAGATAAGGATACAAATGTGAACAGAAATAACTTTTCCAAGGTGATATGTATAAGTAGAATTAATATCCAAGCATTCTGTCTAGCTCTAAGATCCATGTTCTTATTCATGGAATAGGTGTAAAGAATCTGATTGTGAGAATTTTACACTTTTGTATGGAAATGTAACTCCTCATTTTATCTCTTCTAGTCTACATGCCTCTCTCCCCCATTTAAAAAAAATAATTTTAGGTAAAGAGGAAATACGAGGAAGAAGAAATTGGTTCTAAGTAACTTAGTATGTCATATTGTATTCTATAGAGGTTAAAGCTGCATGTAAATATGTAAACTTGTATATGAAGAAGTTTCCAAACTCCATAAATCTGGTTCACATAGGAAGGTAAATAAATATTACCACAAAGATGAAGATGAGGAGAAGTACAAAGGACTTGTCATTATGCCTAAAGGAGCCAAAGAACATTTCAAGGATTGTAAGATATTTGGGTGGAACCAACTGACTCTTAAAAGCTGTACTACATCAAAGAAGAAAGCATTAGCCAGCTCAGGATGTGCACAGCCCACCTCTCCCCCTGGCCACAGACAAGGGCACATGAATTACATATTTTCCTTTTTATAATTCAGGGGACCTGAAAGTTCATAGGATCACCATGACTCGACAAAAATCTCAAGGGTCCTCTCCAACTTTCTAAGATGTGCTGTACATCAAAGGTGTTTTCAAAGTTTATAACTGAGTTGAAACTTGTATTTTATCCTTGAATCCAGTGATTCAGGAAAGATGTTGACAAGGCACTTCTTACACAGAAAATACTTTCTACTGTGATGATTTATTATACTTTTGATTTTAGGAATTAGCTCTCCTTGCTATACTTCAGATCCTTTATTTATCTTTCTTGTATTTACATGAAGAACAATATGGCACAGAAATAGCTAATACCTCACTAATCCTATTCTTCCTCCATTAGTCTACTTTCTCTCATGGTTCTCTTTGTATCTGTGTATGAAGACTCTCTTCACATCACTTTAATTAATGCAAGTTATTAGGTAAAATTATAGAACTAGACTAATACTTGGACTTCACAAAAAGAGTGATACATATTTAAAACCCCAACCAATACAGCTGGAAGGGAGAGCAGAAGTCACTGTGTAATCTATTGAGAAGAAGCTTGTGATTTCCCCAGATTGGTAGAAAGTTCAGGACAGTAATTGAAGACAGAATTCTTTTAGTCTACAGTGGTGGTTTTCATATCAAGGGCCTCAGAGTTTCTACAAAATCTTCATTTTAATCTGGGCATGGTGGTTTATGACTACATCCTAGCTGTTTGAGAGACTGAGATTGGGAAGACTACAGTTTTTCAACCAATGTCTTGAAATACCCATACTCCTAAGTATACAGGAGGCTGAGATTGGAAGAATCATGGTTCTAGGACAGCCTGGACAAAAATATTAATGAGATTTCATCTAGGTGGAAGAAACAGGGTATTGTTCTGTCATCCTAACAACTGTGAGAAGTATACATGAAAGGATTGTGATCCATTTTCAGACTCAAGAAAAAAGGGGGACCTAATCTCAAAAATAGCCAGCATATAGGAAGGGCTAGAGGCTTGGCTCAGGGGTAGAGCACTTGTCAAGCAAGCCCACGGCCATGAGTTCAAACACTATAACAAACAAACAGTCATAATTTTAAACTTTAAACAACATGACCAAAATACTACAATCATTTAAATTATTCACATATACGAAATTGATAAACTGTGTACTTCAGGAAACAAAGCTGTCAGTGCTACCAGCCAACTTAGATTGGGGGGGGGGTGTAAAATAAATTTTATTTTATTATCATAATTTAAAAACTCAATCAGCATACATTCTTGTGATATGAAATTACCTTAAATTCCTATAAACAATAAAAATGAGTCACGGTAGCATTAACTATTGCTGAAGAAATAAAAGGCATTCATAACTAATGACTGGACCAGAACTTAGGACCCTGTTAAAGACAAAAAAATTGAAAATCTAATGCCATACAAAACTAAAATAATTGTACAGAATTCTAGAGACTCACACACATTGAAACCCAAAGAGGGTATTCTTTATATTTTTGTAATTTATTTATTAATTAAACAAAATTTTTTGACAAGGTGTTGTGCAAAAAGAGTACAGTTACATAGTAGGGCAGTGTATACATGTCTTGTGATATCTTACACCCTGTTTTTCTTTCCCTTCCCTAGGTCAGGTAGACATATATACAATACACAATGTACCAAGAACATATACAGTAGCCACGTGGCCCACGACAAAGAAAGTTCGCCTAGGGCTGTTAATGTAATGTCGACATTAGACAATATGTTGACAATAATCTTATATGAATGTACATACATAGCTTTTGAGCTATTGTATTCCCCTGAGAGGTCAATTTTTGACCTTTATATGTTGAGTAGTTGTTTGGTTTTAGTTACATGATGTTGGGTTGCTGACCCAATCCTGTGGGAAATACCATTTGACAAGAAGTTTTTGGTTTCGCAGACCTGGTCTTTACTTTCTCCCCTTCACCCCATCATAACAGTCATATATCAGGGAGATCATGCCCCTTTGTTTTCTGTGTTCTAGGCTTGTCTCGCTCAACATTATTTGTTCAAGTTCTGACCATTTCCCTGCAAATAACAATATTTCACCATTCCTAATCTCTATGTAGTATTCCATTGTGTATAGGTACCATATTTTTTTGATCCATTCATCTGTGGAGGGGCATCTGGGTTGATTGCATATTTTGGCTATTGTGAATTGTGCCACGATAAACATGGAAGTGCAAATGTCTTTTTGATATCTTGGGACCTGCTGTTCAGGATAGATGACTAGGAGTGGTATGGCTGGGTCATAGGGTAGTTCTACATTGAGCTTTTTGAGGAACCTCCATACTGTTCTCCAAAGTGGTTGTACTAATTTGCACTCCCACCAACAATGGAGAAGGGTTCCTCTTTCCCCGCACCCCCTCCGGTATTTGTTGTTGCCTGAGTTCAGAGTATAGGCCATTCTAACTGGGGTGAGGTAGTATCTCAGGGTTGTTTTTATTTGCATTTCCTTTACTGCCAGGGATGTTGAACATTTCCTTATATTTTTCTTTGCCATTTTTATTTCTTCTCTTGTGAAGTCTCTCTTTAGCTCCTTTGCCCATTTCCTAATTGGTTTACTGGGCTTGGAGGGGCTTAGTTTTTTCAGTTCTCTATAGATGACAGATATTAGGCCTTTGTCTGTTGCTGTGCTGGTAAATATCCTTTCCCATATGGTTGGCTGTCTTTCTGTTTTGGTGGCTATGTCCTTAGCTGTGCAGAAACTTTTTATTTTGTAGTAGTCCCATTTGTGGAGTCTCTCCCCTAACTGTGGTGCCCCTGGGACTCTATTCAGGAAGTTCCTTCCTGTGCCTATAAGTTCTAGCATCTTTCCTACTCTGTCCTTCAGTAGTTTCAAGGATTCAGGTCTGATATTGAGGTCCTTGATCCATTTTGAGTTGATCTTGGTGCATGGTGATAGGGTTGGGTCTACTCTGAGTTTTCTGCATATGGCTGCCCAGTTCTCCCAGCACCAGTAGTTGAAGAGGCTATGTTTATTCCATTGTATGTCTTTAGCTCCTTTGTCGAATATCAGCTGACTGTAAGAGTGCAGTTTTATTTCTGGATCTTCAATTCTAATCCATTGGTCTTCCTGTCTGTTTTTAAACCAATACCAGGCTGTTTTTGTTATGATGGCTCTATAGTAGAGCTTGAAGTCTGGTATTGTGATACCTCCTGTACTGCTTTTTTTTTTGCCTAGAATTGCCTTGGCTATTCTAGGTCTTTTGCTGTTCCATATGAATTTATGTGTTGCTTTCTCTATTTCAATGAAGAATGTAACTGGGATTTTGATAGGGATTGCATTGAATTTGTATAACAATTTGGGCAATATGGCCATTTTCACTATATTGATTCTGCCTACCCATGAGCATGGGAGGTCTTTCCATCTCCTTGTGTTTTCTTTGATTTCCCTTATTAGATTTTTATAGTTCTCATTAAATAGGTCCATCATGTCTTTGGTTAGGTTGCCCTAGGTACTATATTTTTGTGGGGGGGCTACTGTAAATGGAATTGTTTCCATAATTTCCTTTTATGCTTCTACGTTGCTGGTGTACAGAAAAGCTGCTGACTTTTGTGGATTGATTTTGTATCCTGCTACTTTGCCCAAATGGTTTATTAGGTGTAGGAGTTTGGGGACTGAGTTTTTTGGGTCCTTCAGATATAAGATCATGTCATCTGCGAATAGGGATAGCTTGATTTCTTCCTTGCCGATGTGGATCCCTTTGATGTCCTCCTCTTGCCTTATTGCTATGGCTAGGGATTCCAGCACTATGTTGAACAGAAGTGAGGAGAGTGGGAATCCTTGTCTTGTTCCTGAGTTTAGGGGGAATGATTTTAGTTTCTCTCCATTTAATATGATGTTAGCAGTTAGTCTGTTGTATATGGCTTTTATTGTTTTGAGGAATGTTCCATCTATTCCTGTTCTCTCTAGAGCTTTTAATAAGTATGGATGTTGTATTTTGTCAAAGGCTTTTGGGGCATCGACTGAGATAACAATGTGATTCTTGATTTTAGTTCTGTTTATGTGGTGAATTACATTGATTGATTTACGGATGTTGAACCATCCTTGTGACTGTGGGATGAAGCCTACTTGGTCATGATGTATAATTTTCTTGATCAGTTTCTGGATCCTGTTAGCTAATATTTTATTGATGAGCTTTGTGTCTGTGTTTATTAGTGATATTGGTCTGTAGTTCTCTTTTTTTGTTGGATTTTTGCCTGGTTTGGGAATAAGCATGATATTAGCTTCATAGAATGAGTTTGGGATTTCTCCCTCTGTTTCTATTTCACAGAAGAGTTTGAGGAGTATTGGTATTAGCTCCTCACTAAAGGTTTTATAGAATTCGTTGTTGAATCCATCTGGGCCTGGGCTTTTCTTTGTTGGGAGGTTCTTGATTACCCCAGGTATCTCGCTGTAAGTTATTGGTTTATTTAGTTGAGTTATTTCTTCTTGGTTCAGTTTGGGCAGTTTATACTTCTCTAAGAATTGATCCATTTCTGTAAAATTATTGTTTTTTGCTGAGTAGAGGTTCTGGAAATAGTTCCTTATGATTGTTTGAATATCGTGTGTACTTGTTATTTTTCCGGTGGAGCCCCTGATTTTATGTATATGAGTCTCTTCTCTTCTTTTTATTTTTTTTATAAGTCTTGCAAGGAGTCTGACAATTTTATTTATTTTCTCAAAGAACCACCTTTTAGTCTTATTTATTTTTTGAATGGTCTTTCTATTTTCAATCAGATTTATCTTTTCTTTAATCTTTGTGATCTCTCTCCTCCTAGGCATTTTAGATGCAATCATTTCTTATTTCTCCAGTTGTTTTAGTTTCATCGTGAGGTTATTAATCTGCTCTGTTTCCATTCTTTTAATGTGCGTGCTGAGGGCAATGATCTTGCCCCTCAGTACTGCCTTAGCTGTGTCCCATAGGTTTCTTTGTGATGTATTTTCATTGTCATTGTGGCTTATGAATTCATTAATTTCATCTTTAATTTTGTCTGTGGCCCAAGTGTTGGATAACAGTGTGGGGTTTAGCCTCCAAGAATGTGTATAGCCTCTGTGGTAACCGTTGTTACTGAAGGTTACCTTTATTCCACTGTGGTCAGATATAATACATGGGATGATGTCAATACTTTTGTATTTGCTGAGGTTCTTTGTGTGGGCTATGACATGGTCTATTTTGGAGTATGATCCATGGGGTGCTGAGAAGAAGGTGTATTGGGTCTCTGTAAGGTGGAAGATTCTGTATAGATCTGTCAGATCCAATTGGGAAATGGTGTTACTTAGGTCCTCAGCTCCCTTGCTAATCCTCTGGGTGTTGGATCTGTCTCTTGGAGAGAGTGGGGTATTAAAGTCACCCACTATGATTGTGTTTGGGTTTATCTTGTTCTGTAGTTCTGTGAGAATTTGCTTGACATATGTAGGGCCTCTTTTATTTGGTCAGTATACATTTATCACCGTGATGTCTTGATTCTGGATTTTGTTCTTGTATTAAAATGTAGTGACCTTCTTTGTCTTTTTGAGTTAATTTTAATGAGAAGTCCAGCTTGTCTGAGATCAGGATGGCTACTCCTGCTGTTTTGGTAGGTGCATTTGCTTGGAAGATCTTGCTCCATCCTTTCATTCGGAGCCTGTTTTTATCCCTTTCTGTAAGGTGGGTCTCTTGTAGACAACAGATGGCAACTTTTTGTTTGCAGATCCATTCTGCCAGTCTGCTATTCTTTATCCGAGAGTTTATACCGTTTATATTCAAAGAGATCAAGGATAAGTGTGTTTTTTCACCTTCCATTTTCTTGTTAGGCTGTTTTTCCTCTTTTTTTTTTTTCTTGTCTTTAGTGAGCTGCTCTTTTTGTTGGGCTCTGGCTCTTGTAGTTTCTTTCTGTTTCTGTCTGTGTGTCCTGTTTGATTTCTGTTGTGTGGGGCTCCCCTCTTAGAATTCGCTGTAGGGCTGGGTTTTTATTCACATACTCCTTTAGATCCTCTTTGGTATGGAAAGATCTGGTTTCCCCCCTCGAATATGAACTCCAGCTTCGCTGGATATTTTATTCTAGTCTGGCAGTTTTGGGCCTGTAGGACTTGGATGGTGTTCTTCCATTCTCTTCGTGCGTGGTAGGTTTGTTTGGAGAGGTCTGCTGTTATTCAGAACCTCTTCCCATTGTAATAAATTACTTTCTTCGCTTTGTCTACATTCAAAATTTGCTCTTTATTCTTGAGATCTGAAGTCTTGATTATTATGTGCCTGGGCATGGCTTTTCTAGGGTCTGGTCTGCCAGGTGTCCTATAGGCTTCGGTTACCTGGATGAGGTCCCTTGTGAGATTGGGGAAGTTTTCTGCAATCACTTTATTGAAAAGATGTTGAAGCCCTCTGCTCTGGTATTCGGCTCCTTGTTCTATTCCAATTATGCGCACATTATATCTCTTGTCTTTGTCCACTAGTTCCTGGATTAGTCTGCCCTGGAGCTTTACCGTTTCTTGGAGTGTGGTAATTTTCTGGACCTTATTGGCTGCATCATCGTCCGAGAGATTCTGGCTTCAATATGGTCAATTCTTTGTGCTGTGGATTCAAGTGCGGAGTTTATGGATGTCAGAGAGCTATTTATGGTTGCCAGATCAGCTCTGATTGTGGAAATTTCTTCCTTTAAAGAGTTGTATTTTAAATCTATTTTTTCATGAATTTCACTTCTCAGGATGTTAAGGTCTTCTTTAACAGAGGTTTGCACTGTATCCATTTTTGCTTCCATTTCTTTCTTGGCTTCCTGGATGTCCTTTGAGACTTCCACTCTAAACTCCTGGAATTGTTTTATGATTTCGTTTCTGAGGCTTTCCATCATTTCTGCTATCCTAGCCTCAGTTGTTTTTTTTATTCTCCATCTCCTCTTCAGTCGTACTGCTTTTTGGAGCTGGCGAGTTGGCTTGCCCTTTGATGAAATTTGTTATATTTCTTTGTGATTTGCGCATCGGGAGATCTGTGGGTGGCTTCCCTGGTTTGGCTTTGTGCTGGTTCCCACTGGTCCATCAGTGGGAGACTTGTTTGTGTCCTTGATCTGGATTTGAGTTTGGCTGTTGAACCTTACTCCCCAATGGGTGAGCAAGACTGACTCGGTTGTTGCCGAGGTGGTCACCCTTACTGCACTTGGGGGTGGGTAGGTTCTGTGTCTTTCTCTGCAGAATAGTGTCCTGCTGCTGTGTTGTGCTGACCCTAGCGTGCCCCTGGTGGGGGTTTTCTGGTCGCTGATTCTGCATGGCGTGGAGGCTTTTCTCTTCTTTGGTTCTTTTTTCCACTCTGTATCTTAGTCAGAGGAGGTCACCTCTCAGGCAGTTTGCCCACCTGTGTGGATTGCTCCGGGGCCAGTGTTGTTGAGGGGGGGCCCACCCAATTGTGCAAAATGCGCCAATCTGAGTGGGCACTGTCGCTGGGGGGGCTCTGCCCTCCTGTGCGGGTGCACCTATCAGCAGGTGCTGCCACTGGGAGACCCTGCCCACCTGTGCTGGGTACGCCTACCAGAGTGGGCCCTGGGTTGTTGGGGTGTGCTTCTGCCCTCCCGCGAGTTTGCTGTGGGGGGCGGTATGTGTGGGCCCCAGTAGGATCAAGTGTCCCGCATGGTTTGATGCCCACAGACTGCGCCTCCACTGCGAGAGGGGCATGTGATCAGACCCAGCTGTCCCCGCTGGGCTGGTATTGCCCACCAGTGAGCCTGTGACTTTTGTTCAAAAAGTCCACGAGGCCCAGGTGCCTCAGGTGGGGCTTCCAATGCCTGCCAGTCCCGGGCCCCTGTTGGGGAGGGGGCGGGTCCGGTGCAGCCGGTTCAGGCTTCTTTGCTGCCTTAACGCTGCTCCACCCCTGCTAGCTCCTGTGTCCTCCCAGAGTCTGAAGGGACCTTTTGCCGCCTGATTTGGGGTTCTTTGTTCCCTCGAGGTGGGGAGGGGGAGGGAGATCTAGCTTCTTTGTAGGGTTTGGGTCTCTGATAGCTGTTCTCCTGTTGGGGGAGGGGGTAATGGGGAACTTACTGGTCCTGGATTGTGTGTGTGTCCCGTGCTGCTGTTGGCCCTTCGGGGGTGGTGTGCTGGGGTGTGGCGATCGGTCATTTGGTGGTGGCGGCCCCTGCTCTCCCCTTCTGCACTGCCCAGTTTCCCTAATGCTCAAGTCCTATCCCAGCCATGCAGTCCCATACCTCCCGTCCGCTGCTGTCTGTCTAGATCGGTCCGCGCACCCCTTGGGGTCCGTAGAGTCCTTCTGTCTGGACTCTGCGCTCCTGGTGTGACTTTTCAGCAGTCAGTTTGTTGGCGCTGGGTCCCCTTTCCCAGCCTGGCCCTGTTCAGGCCAGGGTCGGCGGGTGCGGGGAGGGTACTCCGGAGATTTTCCGGCTCCATGCAGGTTATAGGCTCTTCTTTTCTTAATTTTTTTTTCATTTCCTGCGTTTCTCCATCGCTTCTGGGTGCTGGTTTTGCTGGGTTCTTGATGGGGTGTTGGGTGCTGGAGTTCCCAGCTCGCTATTCAGTTGGAGCGAGTTGGGGAGCCTCCCTACTGTGGCAGCACCATTTTCCTTCTCTGTTCAAGGGTATTCTTATTAAATAAACTCAAAGATGTAATGGCTACATGCTTCTTCATATACATATATGTATATATATATATATTCAGTATATATATACTGAAACAAAATCCAAGGTATGAAATAATCTTTTTTGCTCTCTTTTTTTTGTTTTTAGTTTTTTTATGATTCTGTCTTTTTCACCTTATGCATTCAAATGTACAACTTTGGGAAGGTTGGGAGGAGGGCACAGAACTCAAAGTAAAATGGTGAAAAAGTACAGCAGTGGAGCTCACTGGACACTGATGGAAGTTGTGTAAACTTTGGGTGGAGACAGGAGGGAGGGACTGGGAGACAATGAGGGAACAGATGACACTTTAGGAAATGAAATGTACCCATTACCTGACTCATTCAATGACTCTGTACATAACCTCTATAATAAGAATAAGGTAAATTAATAATTAAAGTGATAAATATTAAAATTAAAAATAATCTAAATAAATATGATAACATATCTGGGGAAATGCACCCTTAAGAAAATGTTTTTAAAAAAAGTTTATTGAAATTTGATTCTTTATATACCAAACTGGAAAAAGAAAAGGCATAAAAGAAAACCAGTAATTCTTAAACTTCTATATAGTTCATTTCTTTGATCAAATATACAAAGATTGAAGTATCTCAAGAATATCCTTATAATTTTAGTTTCTATTCTGTATTTATATAGAACATTCATATTCATTTAATAATTTCTAGTGTACATTTATATAGTTTACCAATTTCATTTGCATCATATAGCTAATGAATGGCAGAGCTGGAGCTCAAATGAAGAACTTGCAATGCTAACTTCAGTGTTTTTTCGTCACCTGATTACACCTCATCAAGAACAGCTACACTCACCATGATTACTTATGACCTCGTGTGTTTTATTTTTAATAATTTTAAAGCTGTCTCTTATACTCTGGAAAGCTTTTCTAATTGGAAATAATTAAGTGCACAAGCATACTGATCTACCCTTGACATTGGGCCTCAGACATGGCGATCTCAATGCTTGTCAATCATTCTAGCAAAACTAACATGTAGCTTTTTGGAGGAGACATACATCAATAGTTTCCCACTGATAGTTTCTTATTACTTGTCAATTGACACTTGTGTTTCTCAGTTTTCATTCTCAATAAATTCAGAAAAATATAAACCAAACAGAAAAGGTCTGTTCTTCACTGGAAAAGTTCTCAGGACTTTTTAAATGGTAAGATGTCTAGTTAGTACATTCCTCATTCAATCCCATTAACAGTACTTAAGCATTTCTAGAGAAAAAAAACAGGGAAATTCCTTCCTAGACTTGCCCTCTTTGTGTTACCTTTAAATGTTTAACTTTCAATGGTGCTCTTTTGAATGATTACAAAGAATGACATTAATGGATGGCAAATGGTCTTAACTACTGTACCTACTTCTTGAGAGAAAATTCTCTCCTTGAGGGGAATTATCATGATTCAACTGAAAATAACCCAAGTTCTGGCTGTTACACGAGAAATTCATTATAATAATGGTGGGATTTGGAGCAGAAGCCCAAATGAACGGCCCGGCCTGGGTCCTTTCTGAGTCCAAATATAGATGTTCAGTGAGAAAAATGGTGATGAACACTAACCTAAAGTTGAGTGCTGTTGGCTCATGACTGTAATCCTGGCTACTCAAGAGGCTGAGATCAGACAATCATGGTTCAAAGACAACCCAGGAAAAAATGTCCATGAGACTTTATCTCCACCTAGCCCTTAAAAACCAAGCCAGAGGGGAAATATGGCTCAATTGGTAAGAGTGCCATGTAAGAGCAAAAAAGCCCCAAGTTCAAGTCTCAGTATCCGCACCCACAAAAATAAAACAGTAACAAAACTTCCCAGAAACCTGACTCCCTATACATATCACTAATGCTATACTGTTCTAACAGGGAGCATGCACCATTTAGCCTCGATCTATCTTCACTACAAAAACCAGCATTTCAAGATCTGTCTTGATGGACATTCCCAGCAGGAAAAAATGGCTCTCTACATAAGTAAGTGTAGATATCATGTTTTCCCTCAGCTTTCACTTAGCATTCCTTGTCTGACAGAATTCATCTGCAAATAGTCTTATTTATTTCTTACCAGCCATGAAAAATGGTATTGTATCCTGCGTGAAGTTGGAAACTTGGAGCCATGCCCATGTCAGCAAAAATCATATTGCTTATTTATTTATGTATTTATACATTTATTTATTACTGATTTGTCCTCGCTGCATGAGTGCACTTATTTATTCTGTTACCACCAGCAGGTGTGAACTCTGTTTTCTTGCTTCAGTGTGGTTAAATTTTATGTGTAAGCTTCATAACAAGACCCATCTTAAACCATTAGATTATTGCCCCCTTAGTTTATAGTTTAAATGATTCCTCAGTTCAAGTATTTTATTCTTAGTTACAGTGAAATAAGAAAGAGAACATCTGACCATTTAAAATGGGCTAATTATTATTTTCTTTAAGAAGTCCTAAATTATAACAATTTTGATCTTGGGATAGAGTGACTTTATGCACTTAAAAGTTCTTTTTTTTTTTTTGGTGAATCCTGATTTTTGCAAAAAGAAGTAAGTTCATTAATTACCCTAAAATATATTCTATATTTGTAGCTATTCTTACATCTGTCCTGCAGGTATATGTTTTAGTTTCAGGAACAAATGCACTGAGCATGATTAATATGTATAAATCATATGAGTTTGGCGTTAATTTCATCTTTCTATTTTATGAGATTGTTTCAGCCAGTATAATTGGCAATATTAGCAAGTTTAATAGCCTAGTACTAGGCTTTTTAAAATATAATTCTGCTTTTACACTGACAGGGCGCCTAATTTATTTAAACTCTTTAATCCTCAGTTTCCTCATCTATAAAAGTAGAATAATTATCACGTTTGTTTCACTTACTTGTTAGGAAAATTCACTTAAGTTAACAAATATAATGTACCAAGAACAGTTGTTCTATATCGTAAAAATACATTATCATATCATCATCCTCATACAATCTGCAATAGTAGTCCAGTTATGAGATTAGATACTTATTAGTCTTAAGAATTCAAAAGGAAATACTTGGAAAGTTGTTAATATTCAGTACTAATATTCCACATAGAGATATGTATAAAACAAGTCCATTTGTCACTTATCCAGTTGAAAGTTGACAATGTTAGCTTTCATCACTGTGTCTAAATACCTGAGAAAAACAACTTAGGAAAGAGACTTATTTTGGCTCCTGGTTTAATTTCAAGTCATGTCGAGTTATCTCTGTTACTGTTGGTCCTGAGGTAAGAAAAACAGTCAAGTAGGAAGCATGAGGAAGAACAAAGTAGCTCACTTATATAACAGCTGGGAAGTAAAGAGAATGAAGGGGGATGGGGCTTCTATTATCTCCTTGAAGGTTCACTTGGCTGCTTTACCTCCCTCTCATTAGGCTCCACCTCTGGAGAGTCTAACCACTTCAGAATAGCACAATGTGCTGACAATCCTTAATATACAACATTTAAGATCCAGACCACAGCACATATGATTTCTGAGAATAGCCATTTTTATTCATGACTTGTGGGGATGTAAATTGGTGACATCATCTGGCATTTATCCGAATACCAAAAATGCTCTAGCAATTCCATTCCAAGATACATATCCACATCCATGGGACGAGACTCACATGCACAAGTAAGGAGGATACATAGTGTAGCAGTGTTTTTTTAAGGAACAGAAAATAATGTATCTAATTATAGAATAATAGTGAGCCATGATATGTATATATCCATGGAGTTAATAGAAATGAACTAGAAATGTGACTTCATCTAAAATCCATAAAGAGTAAAATGTATGTCACAAAATCATTTATATAAGTTGAAAATCACAGAAAATACTATAATATATCAATGAAAAGTAATTTAAAAAATTAGTAATAAGTAAGAAAAAAAGTATGTGTGTTCCTATAAAAAAAAACCTGTTAAATAATGTATATGTATGCCTAAGAAGAAAATAAAGGCTCAGTGTAAAAATTGATCATGCCTAATATATTTAAATATTTTATAGTAATTTTAGATATTAGAGAAGAAATTTTTATTTGTTTGGAGGATAAATTTCAGAGCATCTATTGCAAAATTACCATCTTGAAATAGTCATGATGAAATATGAATGATCTTAACCAGGTATGGTGGTACATGCCCCAAATCCTAGCTATTGGGGATCTAGAGATCAAGTGAGTTTTGCAACTATATGTGGCTGGCTTGGTTTGGCCCTGGTTATAATGGAAAAACACTATTATAAAAATAACTAAAGCACAAAAGGACTGAGGGCATGGCTCAGTGGTAGGAGCACCTTTCTAGTCTATCTAGTGAGTCCCTGAGTTGAAATTCCTGTGTCATTATATATACACATATAATATATTCTATATATGCATATATATATTTAGAGAGAGAGAATGCTTTTAATTGATAAACCAGAATTCAGTGTCAGATAAACATAGATAGTTGTTATATTTGTTTTGAAAAAATTATATTCCTAAATCCTTAAAAATTATAATATTCTTATATATATAAATTGTAATATTGAGTTAGAGCTTCAATTTATGATAGATAAGAATGCAATAATGTCAGTTTTACATGTTATTTAATTATATTTTCGATGAAATTAATGCCTAAAATTCTTTAGAAATATTATGAGTAATTTTCTAATAGAAATATTTCTTTTTGCAATAGGTTCATTTGGCCTTTGAGTTTACAGCATAAAAGTGTTTCTCACAAGTCTCTCTCACACATGATGTGTGTATGTGTATGTATGTGATCTAGTAAAACAGATATGATTTTGAACAAGAGTATACTAAACATGAAAATTATATTTAATGACATATGGAAATACTCTAGTGTATTGTGCAAGATTACCAAAGAAAGAATTATGGTACCTTGTATTAACCAAAGCAGAAGACCGAGAGGGCAAATGCATGTTTTATAGTTTAAATCTGAGCCTTGGAGAGACCAATTGAGACTTTGCGAGGATGTCATTCCTGGATGCTGAATCTCATTTGCACATTACCTGGGAGAGCACCGTGCAGCCGCATATGCTCAGCTGTTGAATGTATTCTGCTCATTCTCCAGCAGAGAGGACAGGTTTAATGCTTTCTTGGCAGTGTACACTTTTTCACTTCTGCTTTTCTATTTACCTGTCTGCTTACTTATTTATTGTTTGTGTTTAGCTTGCCCTGCAAGTGCTTCTGATAATAGTTATGGGGTAGATAGACAAAACCTACAAAGAAACCTGTCTGTATATTTGTGCTTTTTAAACAAAATTCATCCTTTTTCTTTGACTTGATGGACATTTCTGAAGGTTGCTATGTATTTAAACAAAATAGCAAACATACATGATTTTCCCCCAAGTTTATAAAGCTTGCCACTCAAACTCTTCTTTCTTCAAAATTTAAATTTTAATGAATAAATTTAACTTAATGAATAATTTCAAGAAATAACTTTATCTGTCACAACTTTTTTAAGATAATGCTAGTTCCAAGATTTTGACCAGATAATTAAACTTCTTATATTCATCAATAAAATAAGGGAATCAGATAACATGAACTCTGTGATTCAGTTTAAGTTTCATAGTTTCAAAAATTCTTAAACTATAAGAAAACCCCTGTGAGTAGAGACAGAATACAAGAGGAAACACTGAAGAATGAAGCCTGCTGAAAAAATACTTAGCAAACAATTAAAGGATAGACAGAAAACCATCACAGCCTTGACTATATCAATAGTCACAGATCAGATTAATGATTTTGGAAGGAAGCTCAGCAAAATGTTAATTTATTTAATAAATATTTAATAGTGTATTATTTCAATAAATAAATTAGTATTTACACAGTAAAGAATACAAATGTTTTGTGCATACATTCTTGACCCACTTTCATACTCCTCTTAGGAAATTTCCCAAAGAATTATTTTTTAAAAAGGTAGATGAGCATCAAAATATTTCTGTTTATACCAGCTTATGACTGGTGATTAAATCTATAAAATAATCCAATGGGTTTATCCTTCTTATCTTGAGAATGTTTAATCAACTTTGATATTTGCTTTACATTAGCACTGTCAAATGTACATTTGTATAAAATCTCCCAAATCATGAAAGATTTATAATTTGAAATGTATTTGGATTATTCTCCAGTTAATCAGTTGGATAGAAATTAGGAGTCCTGTAACTAGAACAATTAATTGAGTTGAATGGAGTGGCATAAATAAAGGAAAATAATTATAGTGTGCTGTGGCCACAAAAATGAATTTAAATGCCTATTCACTACCACAGAGTCAGAAATGATATAGCGTGAGATACACACGTCCTTTCTAGTAGCCCAGGTTAATAGTAGAAGCATAGATCAGAAGAGGGGTCAGGAGGGTGCATTCTTGCTATTAAGTCCATTGATGATCCTTTGGGGCTGTGTAGGTTAATTAACTCTGGCAACACTGATCTTCTACCCCTTAAAAGTGAAATGAAAAGAAGTCACTCTCCATTAAGCTCAGCAAGGAGGTATGATTGTGAATTGTAGTGGTATGCTGTAGACTTGGGGAGGACCTAGCTGCTAGGGGATGGTCAGAGACTGGAGATGCAATTGTAGTACTAAAAAACCACAGAGAGAGGTGAGCTGCAAAATGCTGACACACTACCTCTCTTAGGGAAGTAGAGTTCTAGTTGACTATGGCCCGGCCTTCTTCCTGAAAAAAAACCAAAAACTCTCATTTCTCACTGTTCTCACAGCTAGGCTTTTCAAGAGAAGCGGAAAGGATAATGATCTCTAGATCTTTCTCTTTTCCCTTGATACAGTGAGGCAAGGGCATTCAAACTATTTCAGGTTAAGCAAACACAAGGCCAAGTCGAACTGAGGAGATGTGTGAGGAGGACTGGTACTTCTCAGAAAGGATTTCATACATCTTCAAAAAAAGAAAGCCTGTTTATTGCCTGCTTCTAGAATTGACCTGGAGGTGTAATCTTCGCTTTAAGTCTGAATAGGGCTGAGCAGAACGGTGGCTTAAACCAGACCTAAGACAAAGGATAGATTTGCAAAAAACTGTGAAAATGATTAGCTTATGAACAATGCTGAGCTAGGCACCAATGGCTCATGCCTATAATCCCAGCTACTCAAGAGGCTGAGATCTCAGGATCAAGGTTCAAAACCAGCCTTGGCAAGAAAAGCTGTGAGACTTTTATGTCCAATTAACTACCAGAAAAACAGAAGTGGTACTGTGTCTCAAGTGAGAGAGTGCTAGACTTGAGCTGAAGAGCACAAAGGCAGTGCCCAGGCCCAGAGTTTAAGCCCCACTACTGGCCCAAGAAACAACAAACGAAACAATACTGAGAGCACTAAGACTAGAATCAAAGAAAGTTCCAGAGGAGATGTTTTGGTAAATGAAATTTCTCTATCCTTACCCACTGGCATTCTCTCTGGGACATATAGTGGCATACTGGCTGCTTGAACTTGCTGCTTTCCATGTCATCTGTGAATTCTCAGGTTTCTTTCTTCATATAAAGGGTCAAAAATGTTGGGCGACCAAAGAGTCTTATGACCTCTGTACCTTGCAATTTCAAAGGAATTGTGCAAGAGCAATATCTTGCTTGATTTTATCTTATCATGTTCTTTAAAATACTTTTTATGAGAGGACAAAATTTCTCTTACCTAACACTACCATACATGGTCGCCATGTAAAAGAGAGAAACTGACATCCTCTAGCTAGAAAGAATATTATCTTTACATACTTTATTTTCAGGTATCTCAAAGCTTAAAGCACACATTGTAAAAAAACCATGTTGTCTAGAAAATTATAATTAAACTAAAATTTAAATCAGCATCTCAATAAGAAGAAGCAGGGCTAACTACTTCTTAAATTGTGGGGGCTGGGGATATAGCCTAGTGGCAAGAGTGCCTGCCTCGGATACATGAGGCCCTAGGTTCGATTCCCCAGCACCACATATACAGAAAACGGCCAGAAGTGGCGCTGTAGCTCAAGTGGCAGAGTGCTAGCCTTGAGCGGGAAGAAGCCAGGGACAGTGCTCAGGCCCTGAGTCCAAGGCCCAGGACTGGCCAAAAAAAAAAAAAAAAAAAAAAAAAAAATTGTGTACTTCTCCTTGGATAACAATTTTCGAAGTCCAGTGATGAAAGTCCCAGGAAAATACATACTGTGTACAATTCTTGAAAAGAACAAACTTTTGAATGAATTAGATACCATAGGAAAAATATGTAAAGTATCATTAATACAGAGAGCATTATTAATAAAATGTAATTACTACTATAAATGTAATACTTAGTAAAATCTAGAACAGCATTTATTATTAAAGTCAGTATTTTTACTTTCAAAGTACCTATCATTGTTCATTTAATTGCACTGGCTCACCTCATGTCTCCAAATAAATTACAATTTATCATTTTATGTTGTTTTAATTGTATTCATATTGTCTCTTGGATTCCATAAAAATTAAAAAACACTCTTTCATAATTTTTTTATATTTTATTGAGATTGAAATCGATATCTATATTAGCATGCAAAAATTGAAATTTCTTCTAAAATGAAATTTCCTATGATACCAGAAATTTAGTTTTCCTTTTTCTTTCTTTCTTTTTTTTTTTTTTGCCAGTCCTGGGCCTTGGACTCAGGGCCTGAACACTGTCCCTGGCTTCTTCCCGCTCAAGGCTAGCGGCTAGCAGCTACTCTGCCACTTGAGCCACAGCGCCGCTTCTGGCCGTTTTCTGTATATGTGGTGCTGGGGAATCGAACCTAGGGCCTCGTGTATCTGAGGCAGGCACTCTTGCCACTAGGCTATATCCCCAGCCCCTCTTTCTTTCTTTTATTGTCAGTTGTAGGGCTTGAACTCAGGGCCTGGGTACTGTGCAGAAGCATTTTTGCTCAAGGCTAGGTAGGGCTCTACCACTTTGGGCCAAAGCTCTATTTCTGGTGGTTATTTGGAGATCAGAGTTTCATGGAGTTTCCTGGCCAAACTTGCTTTTAACTGCAATCCTTAGATCTCAGCTAGGAGCATAGGCATGAATCACCAGTTCTTGGCCTTAATTTTTCTTTATTATGGCTTCATAATATTCTGTGGTTTTTCCCTGTAGAAGCCCTGATATTTTTAATTGATTATATTCCTAACAATTTGCTGTTTTTGTATTTACAGTTTTAAATTTCCTCATTTCAAAATCTTGTAGTTATTTTTCTTGTCATCAGAAATAGGATTTTTTTTTGTAACACAATGTTTTTAAATAATAGCTTATGATGCTCATAAGAACTTTTTGTAGATGTCATTTATGAAATGAAGATGGTTTCTTTCTATTCTCAGCTTTTAAGAATTTTAAATTTCATTTTGTTTTTAATTATAATTGAGTATTTAATATTTTTAAAAATTTAATTTTCAATAACTTGGGGATTTTTTTCTCATTAAATTTAGTGTAATTCCACCGAGATCAGAGAATATACTCTGAACAATTTCAGTTCCTTGACATTTTACTTTTTTATTACCCAATAAATTACCAGTCCAGGTACTTGGAACATTTACACTTGAGAAGTGTTGTTATTTCTGTCATTGTTGAGTCAAGTCATCTATATATACTAAATAGATCAATATGTGACTTAGTTTTATTCAAATCTTTCTACATTCACTGAATTTTCCCCTACTTGTTCTATGTTAAACATATAAGAAGAATAGCATAGTAAAGTTTCTCTGGCAAAAGTAGCACATGAGTAGATAACTAAGCAGTTTTACCTATGTTTCCTTTTTGAATTCTAGACCATAGACTGTTAGAGTCTCCTTTCTTTGAGGTTCATATTTATTAAACTGGAAATGTGTTGCTCATTTTGCTAGTTTTACCTATGTACCATCTGTCTGGGTATGTTACCTTGAGAGGGAGGGGGAGGAATAAATGGGAAGATAAGAATTTTAATGCCTTCTCCCCACTGTTAACCTCAGACATTGTATTTAAAAGAAACATTGCTCAACTGTTCAATAAATCTTTTTATTATATAATTTTTTCTTTATCGTCAAAGTGAAGTACAGAGGGCTTGCAGTTTCATATGTAAGGCAATGAGTACATTTCTTATCCAACTTGTTACATCCTCCCTCATTTTCTCCCTGCCTCTCCCCTCCAGATTGCCCTTTCCCTTCCCCCATGAGTTGTACAGTTGGTTTACACCAAATGGTTTTGTAAGTATTGCTTTTGGAATCGTTTGTCATTTTATCCTTTGTCTCTCAATTTTAGTATTCCCTTTCCCTTCCCTAGTTCCAATACATGTATGTACAGTATCTGGAGTACTAAGATCAGTTACAGTAATAGTAGGAGTAAAACCACAGCAAGGAAATACAAGAGAGAGAAAAAAAGGTACAGTTTCACATGGCATGTTGAGATTAACTATAACAATGATATACCAGTTATTTCCATAATATGGGAATCATTTTGCAATATTTTGATAGAGTTCTTTTAAAAATGGCTTAAACAGATTTTGCAAAGATTCATTCACTCTATCTTTTAAAGCATAGATCATTAAGGACTTCTGTATGAACATTTTTATGAAAATATTAGTTACAGTTTTGGAGATACATAGATCTTCCTCATTTTCAACATAGTTAACAGGAAGAGCTTTTGAAAATCCTGTGTACTAATACAAGTTGGTATAAAGATCAATAGGTTAATAGAATGTCAGTCTGAGCGCATACATTCACAAAAATATTTGTATTGTTCTCCAAGGTTTAATGGAGATCAAAATGTTCAATCAGTATCAAATGTACTGCTTCAAACAAGTGGCATTTCTAATTATTTAAATTTGTGTATCACTTCCATGTCAAAATGTTAAAATAATTCCTGGGCCAGTTCTTGTGACACTGTTGAATCTGGTATCCAAAATATCACTTGAAAATAAATCTGTAGGAAGCAGTGTGATGACAACCTTCAATAATCTAGATGGCAGTTCCTTGGAATATCTTTGAGGTTTTTATTCACAAAAGAAGTTTCCAGAAGAAAGCACACCAAGAGGTGTTGGGGCAGAACAAAATAGGTGTCACAATTGATGAAGTATGGTATGCAGGGCTATGAGTGTGCATCGCAACTGGAACCTGTCAGAATTTCTGAAAAGGTGTTGTCAGAACAACCCCACACAGGGTGCTAGGTACCAGAAACACCCAAATGGAAAAATGCAGATATAACAAATTTGGAAACATAAATTTAAAAAAGTAAAAGGAAACTAGATAAAAAGACTAAAGAAAGGACCAGTAGTGTGGGTATTACTGAGAAGGCACAGAATCCATTTTCAGAAGATCACATTATAGTTAGGTAGCTCAATTATGCAAACATTTTCGATTGACAAAATTAACCAATTAAAAATATATTTTCTCCATAAACCACATTTTGAGGACTTTAAACTCCTTGCTTACAGCAGTTGATTCCAGAAAATCTGGATAAATGGAGCAATGTACAATGAAACCAAATTTCATGTCTTTCCCGGAGGAAAGTTTATAGTAGATACTATCTCTTCACATAAATACATGTAAACTTAAGACGTCAATTTATTCCCACTGTAGATAGACACAAATATAAGGCAGTTGTGTGTCTCTTAACTGCTCTGATCCCTATTTCGAGCTTTCTTTGTTGCCTTGCCCCCACCTTGGGTAGCAAGCAAAGAAAACATGAAACGAAACAGTTCATTCTGTCAGATTTTTTCTCTCCCTTATGTTGACCCCTTTTTAAAAATTATGTATCTTCCACATATATTAATATCATTTTTTTATTTTCCTATATTTCTTACCATTACTCCACTCCCTATATATTTGGTTATTCTTTTTTCACATTTTGTTTTCAAATTGGACTGCAACTTTCCTAGAGTAGACTGTCATTCATGTAAATGAATGAAGTGCTTACATAAGAGAGGAGAGGCTTTAATCCTGTTTTTTGGCTGCAATGTGATCTTGCTTTGCAAGAGTGGTGGTGGTCTTCTTTTCTCATGATCTCAGCTATTTTTCCTGAGGTTAAAACAGAATCTTAGTGACCTCCTGTTCTTTAAATCTCAGTATGGCTGTATTTGGATATCGGGGCAAGCAAGCCTTAGAAGGGGCCCAAACATCTCTTGGAGCTCATATTATCTTCTTCCCTTTGCCAAATCTAAGTTTCTAATACTGTAACACAGCATCAAATGGAAGATTGTCATTTTGGGGTCTTATCTATAATATTCTAAAGCAGTATGGTCTAATAGAGTAACATTGGCCACATGTGACATCCTCAGTACTTCAAATACATGAGTCTGACTTACGTTGTGTTGTAAGTATCAGATAGCTATCAGATAGCAAAGCATATATGTCTATGTAAAATAGTTGGTTAGTGATTTTATTTTGATTATGTTTTGAAAGAAGTAATCACATTAATTTTGCCAAGTGATTTTTTCTGCTTTCCTATGTGGCTCCTGTAAAATGTCAAAATATATGTGTAGGTTGAATTTGTGGGTTGTTGAACATTTCTCTTGGCCAGAACTGTTCTTATACTGCATCTACCTACTGTTTAGACTAAGTTAGCATCTTATATTCACATGTATTTATGTGGAAGAGACAGACAGGATGTATTATAAACTTTATTGCATATGTACTACAAACTCCTCTATTCTGGAGACAAACATCATGCTCTCTCATTTTCTTTTCCCACAATGCCTCTGGACTGACCAGGGTGACATTAAGCTTTGCCTCTATCTGATATCCTTTGCCTTCACTTAATGCAACATGCCATATAATTAAGACTTTTTCTGTCAAAGATTCTCTAAAAATTTGGAAGCAATTACAACAATGATATATCACATGTTTCCATAAAGTGGAGTTCATTACGCTTAGCATCATCTTATGTGTTCATATGGGCATAGCTATTGGACTATTGTGGTCTTCTGCCATGACTAACCTAAATATGTACTAATTATTCCCTATGAGGGAAACCATAGAGTCCATGTTTCTTTGGGTCTGGCTCACTTCACTTAGTATGATTTTTTTCCAAGTTCTTCCATTTCCTTACAAATGGGGTAATGTAATTCTTTCTGATAGAGGCATAGAATCCCATTGTGTATATGTACCACATTTTCCTGATCCACTCATCTACTGAGGAGCGTCTGGGGTGGTTCCATATTTTAGCAATGACAAATTGTGCTGCAGTGAACATTGTTGTGCTGGTGGCTTTCATGTGATCTTGCTTATAATCTTTTGGGTAGGTGCCTCAAAGTGGGGCTGCTGAGTAGTTATGGAAACAAGTGATATAACGTTGTTGTAATTGTTTTCAACATGCCATGTGAAAACCTATCCTTTTTGTTTTCTTTTTTTCACCCATATTCCCTTCCTGTGGCGTTATCCCTGCTATCACTGTGTCTGATCTTGGTACCCTGGATACTGTGTGTATGTGTGTTGGAGCTAGGGAAGGGAGGAGGAATACCAAGATCGAGAGACAGGGATAAAAAGACAAACCATTCCAAAAGCAATACTTGCAAAACCATTTGGTGTGGGACATCTGTACAGCTCATGGGGGGGGGGAAGATAATGGAGAGTGGGGAGGTCGGGAAAGGTGAGTGAGAAGGTGACAAGTTGAATAAGAAATGTACTCGCTGCCTTACATATGCAGCTGTAACCCCTCTGTACTTTGCATTGACAATAAAGAAAAAAATTAAAAATAGATTTTTGGAATGAAACAGACAGAGGATTTAAGTTTGTAGCCTTGATATAGGTTAAGTACGTAGTTCATTCTCACAAAGCCCAAGTTAAAACATTTTTAAACAAATATTGCAGTAATTTGGGTTTCTTACTAGTAATTGATCTATTTGTGAAACACCAAAATCTGATACTGTTACTAAGTGGAAATAGCACATTGAACACACCTACACTCCAAATGCTTTCCCAGGCCCCAGTAAATGTCCTCTGGGTGTAGCACTTTCCACTGAGGCCAAAACACAAATATCTGCTCATCTGGTCTCATGGGCTCAGGGAGTAAGTGTTTTTCATACTATAAATGAGTTTTTCACTGTGTCTTCTGTCCATGACAACAGACATTAGAATTACAGTAGAAAGGCCCAGTGGGAAATAACTATACCAGAGTCTAGGGAGCTTAGCTTAGAAAAGCTGCAGGTGAGCAGAGCATTCTAGTCCAGACTTAAAGCAAACAGAAGTCACCAGGAGTAACTCAGGTATGCCTTTCTTTCTCTGCAGCTACATGAAGATGAATTGACCAAAGAGCACTATATACAAGATGTACAATATATTGTTTTGAAATTGTGTATACTTTGTGAAGTTGTTACCACATTGTTAATACAGCCACTATTTCATACACCTAACCTTTGTATATATGTGATGAAAAATCACCATCTACATTTTTTTTCAAATTTCAAAGACACAATAGTTTATTCAACTCAAGAATTTATTTTCCTTATAACCTTTTAACCAAACTCCTCCAGTTCCTTCAACTCCAGCCCCTGGTAGCCACCTTTCTACTCTGTGATTCTATGAGTTTGATTTCTTAAGGTCAGTATGTGTAAGTGACTTCATACAGTATTTATCTATCTGCATCTGGTTTATTTCTATTAATATAATACCCTTTGGATTCATCATTATCATTGTATATGTCAACATTTCTACTTCTTTAAGGGCTGAATAACAATTAACACTTTTTTTTACATTTTAGCAATTATGAATAATATGGCAAAGGACATGAAAATGCAGGTATTTCTTGGAGATTTTTACTGATTTCATTTCGTTGAGATATAAGCCTAGAAATGAGATTGCTAGATTTTGTAATAGTTTTATTTTTAGTGGTGAAGAACAAAAACACTATTTCCGTTAATGGCTATAACCATCTTATAACTCCACCATTGATGCACAGTGGATTTCTCCATATACTTTCTGGCATTATTGTCATTTGACTTTTTGATAATTGCTACCCTAACAGATATGAGGTGATATTTCATCATAATATTGCTTTGCACTTCCATGGTGGTTAGAGATACTCAGCAATTTGTCAAATATCTGTTAGCCATTTGCATATCTTCCTTAGGGAAATACCTGGGATTTTCTAAAAATCAGGTTAATATTATTATAGAAAAGTTTCATGGGGTTTTCACACATTCTGAATATTAACTCCCTATTGGATCTATGACTTGTACACATCTCCTTTTCTACCATTCATTTTCATTTGATTGATCATTTCTTTTGCAGAAAGGCATAGGGAGCAAGAAGAAGACAGTTTCATTCAGTGGTGTTTATCACTCATGTTCTTTCTAAGATCTAGTGCTGATTCTCATGAAGGATACATAGATCCCCCTCTATTTTGTGTGTGCTAGGGCTTAAAACTTAGGGTCTGGGCACTCCCGCTTAGTTTATTTTTCTCAAGCCTCATGCTCTATCTTTGAGCCAGCGTTCCATTTCTGGTTTCTTAGTGGATAATTGAAAATAAGAGTCTCACCGACTTCCTGCCTGGGCTGATTTTGAACCAGCAACCTCTCAGATCAGAACCTCTTGAGTAGGTAGGATTACATGCATCAGCCACCAGTGACTGGCTCAGATGCCCATTCATCATATGTAATAAGTACTCAAAAAAGAGTTTTTAACAGAGTTTTGAAGCAGAAGTTTTTGCAAACTGAAGAAAGAGCAAATGGAGAATTACCACTCGATTGGAAATGAAGATTGTTTATGGAATAAAGAAAAAAATCTGGAAATGGGTAGGATTGGTAGAAACACCACACTGCAAAGCTAACACCACTGAATTAAATGTGTGAAAAGTTTTATGTTGTGCATGAATCACATTTTGCCACTATACATGTATACACACATATATATGTGTGTGTATAATAAAATACGAACTATAAAAATAAAGTGTAACTAAAACTAATGGAAACTCATGAATAGCAGGTACTAAGAGGTCAGAATGTTGGCAGCAGCTGGTATGAAGGGAATGGGATTTACAAAGATGAAGAAGAAATGACATGGGAAGAAATGAGGTAGCAAGGCCTTACAAGGAAATGTACAGGAACTGATAGAGTAGTAATCTCACTAGTCTCCTTCTCAGAGAGTCCAGTAGGAACCAGAGAAATACCTAATATTTGAGGAAAATATTTGAAACTGGTTAAGTACAGCCTGAGAACCAGTGTATGCCCTTTAACAGTCTGTGTTACCTACCTATACCACCCCAGTGTATGACCTCTGTCTTTGAAAGAACTCATTAAAACTATGTTTGCTGCTGTAGTATCAGTTGTCTCTATTAAAAATGGTTTTATGACAACTTGGTAGGTTTCAGCCATGAGAGGCAACAGACTTATGAGGTTTTTTTTGGTATTTGGCCCAGATCTCACAGTCCATGTTAGCATTTGTAGTCACTGACACATATGGAAAATTAATGAGGTATGTGTGGTCTGAACAATTTAGATGAATGACTGTGCTACTACTTTCTACTCTGAAAGTGTACCTGGCTATGCATGGACTCCATTGGTGAAAAATAATAAGAATCTAATGGGAGAACACAAAATAATGAAAACCAGTAAGCTAATCAGGGTAAGATATGAACTGATATAATTTTCGATTTGAAAGAGAAAATAGTAAACCTTTACTCTAAAAGAGGTGTGGTTCTGTTGGCTCCCACCCAAACCAACAGCTCTAACCAGCTCTAGGAATCTTTTGTCAGGGAAAGTGCAGAGTTTCCCTCTGGGACTTTATCATTCTTAAGTAGAGGCTGCTCTAGGATGATAAGTATAGAATACTTAGGGGTACAACAGTGTCTCCCTACATGAGCTTCATGAGGTTGTCAAGGACAGCAAATGTTGGGTTTGTGTGCCACTTGTTGGGTATACTGGCTACGCCACATGCTGTTGAAAGCACTAGCCAAGCAGTTTAGGATAGAATTTAGACAGAATAATGCCAGATATAGAGCACTGGGAGACAAATAACACACAGTACTGGTTCAGTGTGAGAAGGCATGGGTACACTTTTGGAGATGCTAAAAGGAAATTGTGCCGCTTTGTTCCACATAAAGGGTCTTCAGCTTATTGAATGGGAACTGGAAATACCTTGTTTTTATTCCTTGAGATACTTAAGGTTTATCATTAATGTTTTCCTTCTTCCCCTCCTCAACTTTATCACCAGATTTTCACCTTTATTCTCTTATATCACAATTATCAACTGGAGCTATGAACTGGATAGCCAGTGTGTGTGTGTGTGTGTGTGTGTGTGTGTGTGTGTGTGTGTGTGTGTGTGTGTGATAGTACTAGGGTTTGAACTCAGGGATTTGAGCTTTCACTTGGCTTTTTGTATCTGCTCCAGGTTGCTACCACTTGAGCCACACATTTACATCTGGCCTTTTAATGGCTATTTGGAGAACAGTCTTATTGACTTCTCTGCCAGGGCTAGTTTTGAACCACAAGCAGACCTCAAACCTCCATATAGGTATGAGTCATCAGTGCCTGGCAGATTTACTCTTTATTGACATCTTCTTCATACCCTTTACCTCTCAGCATGCATCATGTCATATGAAGACATTTTGACAATAGTAGCAACCCGGCCTCATTTATTTCTCTTACTTCTATCCTATATGTTTCCTCAATTAAATTTCATGTATTCCAGAATATTCATGGGATGTTGGAAATGTTGACCCACATAAAATTCCATCATAAAATTCTCACTAGTATCAGGTTCCTAGGCAATCCAAGTGCATAGCTCTCTATAATAAATCAATTTAAGGCATAGATGTTGGGAATTCACTGTTTCCTCTTTTCAGCTGAAGCATAGTGTTGAAGGCTCCATGGGAAAGCCCTTTTCCTACTATGGTTTCTGTTTTGCTGAGTATCTCTGCCTTTCTCAACCATCCTCATCATTGCCTTCTCTGTCAGTCAAGAGTGAGATCCACCATTCTCTCATCTGTTCTTCCTGAATAGCTTTCAACTCCCTCCTTCGTTGTTACTATCCAAAATGTTAAACTCCTAAAACACAGATCTTGTGATTCACAGCTGGATGTGCTTAACCCATTCTAGCAGCCTGTGCTTTGTGCTTTTAAATTATTTAGACCTGCCAGAGAAGTCTGAATCTGTTTCATCTTCACCTTGTCTTTTATAATATTTTTTTTATCTTACAGTGTTCCCATTAGTCCTCATGGGCATGCTTATGGGCTAATATAGCCCTCGAAATCACCTTCTGGCATTGAAAATTCTGCCTTGGGGCTTCGAAAGCACTGGAAAGTCTACAGGGACCCCTCTCCTCCAGGCCAGTTGAGTCGATTCCCTGGATCTTTAGAGGAATAAGAAACGTACCCTGACAGTAATTCCCTCCATTGGGTACACCAGGGCTACATTCTGGCAAATGAATGTTACATGTGGATTTTAGTTTATATTATTTAAAACATACACATCTATACTATTGGAATGTCCTTCTTTTCTCTGTCAGTGCAACAGGGACATGTGTGAAGTTAAAAGTGACCTGGATTGTAGAAATAAGACACAAACACAATTCCATATCATGCTGCTGGGACAGGACAGTTATGTAATGTGAGCACACTGGCACAATCACCAGAAACTCTGCCTCCTAGCTATATGAATCCCTTTCTGCCTTGCTGGATAATACGAAAACTTAATCCAAATATAAAATTCTTTCTTTTCTCAGCAAAGTCCTTGAAAAGAGTATGGGAAGAGAAAGCAAGAAGTGCATATTCCAATTTAGTTTGAAATTTTCTGATCTTGACAAAACAAAGAAATCATCTTTAAGAAAAAACATCCATCTATAACCTCATCAAAACCTTGAAGAAAGATACCTAAGTGTAACATGAACAGAAACTTTAAAAAAATATATGGTTTTATTTTTATTAAGGTGTCGTACAGAGGGCTATTCTTTTATGTCAAGTAATGCATATATTTCCTTTTTTGGACAATGTTACCCCCTCCTTTGCTTTCCCCCAGTTTTGCCCTCTTGTCTCTGCCCACAAGTTTTATTTATTTTTAATAATTACTTATTTACTGTCAAAGTGATGTACAGAAGGGTTACAGTTTCATAGGTAAGGCAGTGCGTAGAACAGAAACTTTATTTATTTTTTACTTGTTGCCTGCTGGAGTCATACAAGGGCCTCTAGGCTAATCAGGCTGTGTAGGCAAAAGGTCTGCACACTCCTTCGCACTGGCATGTCCTTGTAGAGCAGGGGGTTGAGAAAAGTAAGATGGCCTGAAGACAGAAGGTTTGTTCATGGCTTGTGTATGTATGTACAGGAGTGGCTCTACATTCTTTTCAGCTAGGATTTCCCACAGTATATTGGAGTGAAGCTAAGTAAGCTGGACATTGCATGTTAAAATGGTCATTAAGCCTTTGAGAAGTTGCCTTCATACACTATTAAGTGGGAATGAAAGATAACAAAATAGCACATGGAATACAATTCCATTTTGATTGAAAATAACCAGGATAAAAGACTAGAAGTGACTCAGAGCTGTTATAATGTTTCCCATTATTTTAGTTTTTGCTCATTATTTATGTTCTAGATTTTATAAGTGCATTTTATTTTGACATGGTGATACATGTTGTTATTATTATGGCAGTAATAATGAAAATAATTTAGACTCAAATTGAAATATGAACAGCCTTTGCTTTCTTCTTTTTTGTTCATGCTGATCTCTGCATCTTATGATGATGAAAAAATTGCCACTTGTTTGTTGTATATCCCTCGAGGGTTTCTTCATGAAAACTATGCAAACATGTTCTATTTTATTTTCTTAAACAACAGTGCATGAGATTTCATCATCTTGTCATGTACAAATACAAACATTGTATGTAAATATAAATGGGCCCTGAATGTCAGTGGTTCACATGATTTCTTTCTCACTTTAAATTGGACTGCTTTCCTCCAGCCAGCTCTGCTCCTAGATGTAGCAAGTTTCCAAGGTCTTTTTAGTCCAGGTCCCAAACCAATGGATCAGCCTCTGACTGAGACACTCTTTTTCATGCTAGAGGGAGGGAAGAAGCATCAGAGTGGATAGAAATTAATGATATTACAGGAAAGTCCAATATGCAAATAGCACCTTACTCAAGTGAGTTAGTGACCTAACTCCTACTAGCTGTAACAGAGGATGAGAAATGTACTCTCTACCTGGGAAGCCACATGACAGCCACAATTGTGAGATATAAACAGATTCTCTAAAATACTTCCTTGGAAACCAAATGAGTTGGTGAAAATATAAATGCAATTGCAATTTTAGAAGGTAGCTACAGTGTATTTCCTTGGAGTTAAACCACTTTGTATGTTGATTAGCAATATGCAGATACCTGTCTTTACTTTTCCTGGCCATGTGAGTTATATGGTAAAACTTGAAAATTGGATACATAAACTGTGTCTGTTCACATTTTTTTGCATCTTTTTTTTTTGCCAGGCCTGGGCTTGAACTCAGGGCCTGAGCACTGGTCCTGGCTTCTCTTTGCTCAAGGCTAGAACTCTACCACTTGAGCCCCATTGCCACTTCTGGCTTTTACTGTATTTGTGGTGCTAAGGAATTGAACCCAGGGATTCACGTATGCTAGGCAAGTGCTCTACCACTAGGCCACATTCCCAGCCCCTGTTCATGTATTTATAAATGTTGATTTCTCTTATTTTGATTGAGATTTATCATCATTTTATATGTTTAAAGATCACTGTGGTTTCTTTTTTTACAGCCTTCTGTAGAATTGTATGTACTAGTCTTTTATCCATTTTTTTCTATTGGACTTTAAGAATTTGAGGAACTTTTTCTGGGTGTTTTGTTCCCTCATGTATGACTCATCCAATGACTTTACTTACACTCTTGTGTTTGTGGGTTTGTGTGGTCTTTGAAATCATAATTAGAATGCTCCATCCCTCTTATTCGCCTTTCTAAAAATATTTTTGATGTCACAACTAGATATGACTCCTTTGATCTCAGCCAGTTTGCTTCCCAATATCCACAATATACAGAAGAACATCTTAGAAGAAGTGTTATCCAACTTGAAAAGTTGAGAGGGATGAAGTAGAGAACATAGGTCTAACTAAATCAGCCTATAACTTTATTACAGTTTAGAACACTTAATATTTTACATTCAACTCTTGATGTAATCACGACTAATCCTGGTCAGTGGTCCAAAGTATATTTTCAAACACATTTTTCTCTATTTTTTCCTTCATATCTATTTTTGAATACCAATACTGTTTCAAAACTTTGTAACTTAGAGCACAAATACTAATGATGCCACACAATTGCTGATGGTCAGTAAACTAAAAGTAGTTTCTTCTTCTGACTTTGGTTCACAGTTGCTTATGAAAATATAGCTAAACTGTGTGTGTGTGTGTGTGTGTGTGTGTTTGTGAGAAATGTTATCATACATAGCAATTTACATATAGTTTTCACATGTTTCAGAAAGTTTTTGTGCTAGAAGTATGGTTCCCAATGTGATGGCATTTAAATAGCAGAACCTTAAGAGGTATGGACTAGTGAAAAATAATCAAGTCATGGAAGCATTGACTGTGATGCTGATCTCACAGACCTGGATTAGTTCCTACAATGAAAGGTTGTTTCAGCAGCACCTGACACCAGAATCCCCTTTTCATATACTCTACCTATTCTACAGATGCTCCAGTCATTGTGATACCATCTACCATGAAGCCTTCAACAGAATCAGGTAGAAGCAGGTATGATGCTCTTGAGTCTCCACTACAGCCAGTTAAATAAATTTCTAATCTTTATAAAGTTTTCAAAAACTTAGAACAATACACAAAAACATACTACTCTGTTTACTTGGAAAGCCTTCTTTGTAACATCCCTAATTCCCAGATGTATTAGCCTAATTTTGTATAATTACTGCGCTTTCTTTCTCACACCTTTTACAAAGAAATTTATTTATTTATTTTTTATGTAGTTCCTTTTTTGGTTAAATTTTTATTGTCAAACTGAGGTACAGAGAGGTTACACATTCATACGTTAGGCTTTGGATATATTTCTTGTACTGTTTGTTACCTCCTCCCTCATTCCCCCCTCCCCACTCCCCCTTTCCCTTCTCCCCACCCATGAGTTGTTCAGTTCATTTATACCAAACAGTTTTGAAAGTATTGCTTTTGTAGTCGTTTGTCATTTTTTACCCTGTGTCTATTGATTTTGGTATTCCCTTTCTATTTCCTAGTTCGAATACCAGTATACACGGTTTCCAATGTACTCAGAAAAGATACACAGATAGTGCAGGTACAATCATAGGAAGGGGATACAAGAGGGTCATCAATAATACACACAACGTTTTCACATCGCATGTTGAAAGTAATTACAACAGTGATATAACAGTCGTTTCCATAACATAGAGTTCATTTCACTCAGCATCATATGTGTTCATAAGGATCTAGCTATTGGGCTCTTGTGATCCTCTGCTGTGACTTGCCTAAACCTGTGCTAATTATTCCCTATGAGGGAGACCATAGAGTCCATGTTTCTTTGGGTCTGCCTCACTTCACTTAGTATAATTTTTTCCAAGTCCTTCCATTTCCTTACGAATGGGGCAATGTCAATCTTTCTGACAGAGGTATAAATTCCATTGTGTATATGTACCACATTTTCCTGATCCATTTGTCTACTGAGGGGCATCTGGGTTGGTTCCAGATTCTTGCTATGACAAATTGTGCTGCGATGAACATTGTTGTGCTGGTGGCATTACTGTGATTTTGTTTGTGGTCTTTTGGATAGATACCCAAAAGTGGGGCTGCTGGGTCATAGGGGAGTTCTATATTTAGCCTTCTGAGGAATCTCCATACTGCTTGCCAGAGTGGCTGAACCAGTTTACATTCCCATCAACAATGAAGTAGGGTTCCCTTTTGGCCACATCCCCTCCAACATTTGTTATTGTTAGTTTTCTTGATATAGGACATTCTTACTGGGGTGAGATGGAATCTCAGTGTTGTTTTGATATGCATTTCTTTTATGGCCAGTGATGTAGAGCACTTTTTCATTATGGCAATATTGCCAAAGGCTATCTACAAATTCAATGCAATACCCACAAATATCCCAACACTATTTTTTTAATGAAATAGACGAAGCAATCCAGAAATTCATATGGAACAATAAAAGACCTAGAATAGCAAATACAATCCTAAGCAGAAAGAACAATGCTGGAGGAATTACAATACCAAACTTCAAGCTGTATTATAAAGCTATAGTAATAAAAGCAGCTTGGTATTGGCACCAGAACAGGCCTGAAGACCAATGGAACAGAATTGAAGACCCAGAAATAAACCCACAGAACTATGCCTACTTAATCTTTGATAAAGGAGAAAAAAAATAGTCTGGAAGAAAGGTAGCCTCTTTAACAAATGATGCTGGTAAAACTGGTTCAACATATGCAACAAAATAAAACTAGATCCTTATATATCAACCTGCACCAAAATCAATTCCAAATGCATCAAAGACCTCAGAATTAAAACAGATACCCAGAAAACGCTAAAGGAAGGAGTAGGAGAAACACTTGGGCTCCTTGGCACAGGACAGAACTTCCTTAACAAAGACCCAGAAATGGGACAAATCAAAGAAAGGATGCACAAAAGGGACTTCATCAAACTGCAGAGCTTCTGCAAGGCAAAGAACATAGCTCACAAGATAAAAAGAAAGCCCACAGATTGGGAAAAGATCTTTACCAGCCATACAACAGACAAAGGCCTCAGATCTAAAATATATGCAGAACTAAAAAAATTACATTCCTCCAAAACAAAACCTCAAAGAACCAATAGCCCCCTCATCAAGTGGGCTAAAGACTTAAAAAGAGACTTCTCTCATGAGGAAATGAGAATGGCCAAGAGACATATGAAAAAGTGCTCTACATTACTGGCAATAAAAGAAATGAAAATCAAAAAAAATTGAGATTCCATCTCACCCCAGTAAGAATGTCATATATCAAGAAAACTAACAATAACAAATGTTGGAGAGGATGTGGCCAAAAGGGAACCCTACTTCATTGTTGGTGGGAATGTAAACTGGTTCAGCCACTCTGGCAAGCGGCATGGAGATTCCTCAGAAGGCTAAACATAGAGCTACCCTATGACCCAGCAGCCTCACTTTTGGGCATCTACCCAAAAGACCACAAACAAGAACACACTAAAGCCACCAGCACAACAATGTTCATTGCAGCGTAATTTGTCATAGCTAGAATATGGAACCAACCCAGATGCCCCTCAGTAGACAAATGGATCAGGAAAATGTGGTACATATACACAATGGAATTTATACCTCTGTCAGAAAGATTGACATTGCCCCATTCGTAAGGAAATGGAAGGACTTGGAAAAAATTATACTAAGTGAAGTGAGGCAGACCCAAAGAAACATGGACTCTATGGTCTCCCTCATAGGGAATAATTAGTACAGGTTTAGGCAAGTCACAGCAGAGGATCACAAGAGCCCAATAGCTAGATCCTTATGAACACATAAGATGATGCTGAGTGAAATGAACTCTATGTTATGGAAACGACTGTTATATCACTGTTGTAATTACTTTCAACATGCGATGTGAAACCATAGCTTCTATTATTGATGACCCTCTTGTTTTCCTCTCCTGTGGTTGTACCTGCACTATCTATGTATCTTATCTGAGTACATTGGAAACCGTGTATACTGGTATTAGAACTAGGAAAATGAAAGGGAATATAAAAATCGAGAGCCACAGGGTAAAGAGACAAATGACTACAAAAGCAATACTTTCAAAACTGTTTAGTGTAAATCAACTGAACAACTCATGGGGGGGAAAGGAAAAGGGGAGGGGGGAGGGAGGAAGTAACAAACAGTACAAGAAATGTATCCAGTGCCTAATGGATGAAAGTGTAACCTCTCTGTACCTCAGTTTGACAATAAAAATTTAAAAAAAAAAAGATCAGTAAAGCTTTTCCTTAGAATACTGATTGGTATGCTGTGCCTAATGTCATCAAGAAAATGAAGGGCCATGGTTGTGATTCAATAATAGTGACAACTTGTTTTAGATTCTGTATATTCTCCATTCCATTCTCCCTAGGTGAAGTGGACCTTTCAAAGGAAGCTGCTACTAGATTACCATGCGCCATTTCTGGCAGCTGAGGCTCCATTCATTTCAGAAGCCATTAACGAATGCTGTGCATTTGTGTCTTCAGTGGTTTCTTAGGAAGGATGCTGTGGGTGTCTGGAGCTGGGAAAGTGGTTTTGTAACAACTTCAGCAGAGCATGTCCACATGGCCACTCACTGCACAATCCCCTGGACAAAGAGCACAGGCTGTCCTCACTCTGGTCTCACTCAGCTGCCAGTGACAGACACAGCCACATGCAAATAATTTAATAATTATTCCCTGAGAGCCTGAGTCTCCTGTGTGCTCTGTTGTGTGGACTGCTTTCTCCATCTGCTATTTTGCTATGTATATGGCTTCTATATCCTGAGCAAAAGATAAAGACTGAAACAGTAACAGAAAAATCTTCAATGAACACAAATGTTCCACAAGTGATTTGAGGCCTACATGGTCATGATGCTTGAGGTAGTTTTGCTAATGGAAAAAAGTTAAAAGGTAAGTCTTTATCTATTCCTCTGGTTTTTTTTTTTAAATTTATTATCAAACTGATGTACAAAGAGGTTACAGTTTCATACGTTAGGCATAGGATACATTACTTGTACTGCTTATTACCTCATCCCTCATACCCACCCTCCTCCTTTCCCTTTCCCCCCATGAGGTGTTCAGTTGACTTACACAAAACCGTTTTGCAAGTATTGCTTTTGTAGTTGTTTGTCTTTTTTTTACCATGTGTCTCTCAATTTTGGTATTCCCTTTCAATTTCCTAGTTCTAATACCAGTATACCCAGTTTCCAATATACTCAGATAAGATTACAGAGATAGTGTACGTACAACTACAGGAAGGTGATACAAGAACATCATCAATAATAGAAGCTACAGATATATATGGGACATTGAAAATAATTACAACTGCGATATAACAATCGTTTCCATAACATGGAGTTCATTTCACTCAGCATCATCTTATGTGTTCATAAGGGTATAGCTATTGGGCTCTTGTGATCCTCTGCTGTGACTTGCCTAAACCTGTACTAATTATTCCCAGTAAGGGAGACCATAGAGTCCATGTTTTTTGGGGGTCTGGCTCACTTCACTTAGTATAATTTTTTCCAAGTCCTTCCATTTCCTTACAAATGGGGCAATGTCATTCTTTCTGATAGAGGTATAAAATTCCATTGTGTATATGTACCACATTTTCCTGATCCATTTGTCTACTGAGGGGCATTTGGGATGGTTCCAGATTCTAGCTATGACAAATTGCGCTGCAATGAACATTGTTGTGCTGGTGGCTTTACTGTGATTTTGTTTGTATTCTTTTGGATAGATACCGAAAACTGGGGCTGCTGGGTCATAGGGGAGTTCTATATTTAGCCTTCTGAGGAATCTCCATAATGCTTGCCAGAGTGGCTGAACCAGTTTACATTCCCACCAACAATGAAGTAGGGTTCCCTTTTGGCCACATCCTCTCCAACATTTGTTATTGTTAGTTTTCTTGATATAGGACATTCTTACTGGGGTGAGATGGAATCTCAATGTTGTTTTGATTTTCATTTCTTTTATTGCCAGTAATGTAGAGCACTTTTTCATATGTCTCTTGGCCATTCTCATTTCCTCATGAGAGAAGTCTCTTTTTAAGTCTTTAGCCCACTTGATGAGGGGGCTATTAGTTCTTTGTGGTTTTGTTTTGGAGGAATGTAATTTTTTTAGTTCTGCATATATTTTAGATATGAGGCCTTTGTTCGTTGAATGGCCGGTAAAGATCTTCACCCAGTCTGTGGGCTTTCTGTTTATTTTGCGAGCTATGTCCTTTGCTGTGCAGAAACTTTGCAGTTTGATGCAGTCCCATTTGTGCATCCTTTCTTTGATTTGTAGCCTTTCTGGGTCTTTGTTAAGGAAGTTCTGTCCTGCGCCAAGGAGCCCAAGTGTTTTTCCTACTCCTTCCTTTAGTGTTTCCAGGGTATCTGTTTTGTTTTCAAGGTCCTTAATCTATTTGGAATTGATTTTGGTGCAGGGTGATATATAAAGACTAGTTTTAGTTTGTTGCATATGTTGAACCAGCTTTGCCAGCACCATTTTTTAAAGAGGCTATCTTTCTTCCAAACTATTGTTTTAGCTCCTTTATCAAAGATTAAGTAGGCATAGTTCTGTGGGTTTATTTCTGGGTCTTCAATTCTGTTCCATTGTTCTTCAGGTCTGTTCTGGTGCCAGTACTAAGCTGTTTTTATTACTATAGCTTTATAATACAGCTTGAAGTTTGGTATTGTAATTCCTCCAGCACTGTTCTTTCTGCTTAGGATTGTTTTTGCTATTCTAGGTCTTTTATTGTTCCATATGAATTTCTGGATTGCTTCCTCTATTTCATTAAAAAAATGGTGTTGGGATATTAATGGGTATTGCATTGAATTTGTAGATAGCCTTTGGCAATATTGCCATTTTGATTATATTAATCCTCCCAATTCAGGAGCATGGGAGGTTTTTACATTTCCTTAGTTCTGACTTAATTTGTTTTTCAAGCTTTTAAAGTTCTCATCAAAGAGGTCTTTCACTTCTTTGGTTAAGGTTATTCCTGGGTATTTTATATTTTGTCGGGCTATTGCAAAAGGAGTTGCTTTCCTGATTTTCGCCTCGGTCTTCGGGTCGTTAGCATAGAGAAAGGCCATTGATTTTTGAGGGTTTATTTTATATCCTGCAACTTTGCCAAAGTTTTGGATCAGCTCTAGTATTTTAGGGGTAGAATCTATGGGATTCTTTAGGTATAGGATAATGTCATCTGCGAAGAGAGAAAGTTTAACTTCATCTTTTCCTATTTGGATCCCCTTTATATTTTCTTCTTGCCTAATTGCTCTGGCTAGGAATTCTAGTACTATGTTGAAAAGCAGGGGAGAGAGTGGACATCCCTGCCTTGTTCCTGATTTTAAAGGGAATGGCTTTAGTTTTTCACCATTTAGAGTTATGCTTGCTGTTGGTTTGTCATAAACTGCCTTGATTATATTTAGGAATGTTCCCTGGAATCCCAGTTTTACCAGGGCTTTTAGCATAAATGGGTGCTGGATTTTGTTGAACGCTTTTTCCACATCCAGAGATAAAACCATGTGGTTCTTTACCTTGCTTCAGTTGATGTGGTGGATTACATTAATTGACTTGCGTGTATTAAACCAACTTTGCATCCCTTGGATGAATCCAGTTTGATCATGGTGTATGATTTTTTTGATGACCTGTTGAAGTCAATTGGCCAGAATTTTGTTGAGAATTTTTACGTCTATGTTCATCAGGGAAATCAGTCTATAGTCTTCTTTCCGTGATGAGTCCCTGCCTGGTTTTGGGATGAGGGTCATGCTGGCTTCATAGAATGTGTCTGGTAGTGAACGTTCTCTTTCAATTTCATTGAAGTGTTTGAGAAATATTGGTGTGAGTTCTGTTTTGAAGGTCTTGTAGAATTCTGCAGTGAATCTGTCTGGACCTGGGCTTTTCTTGGACAGGAGATCATTTATTGCTGTTTCTATTTCAATACTGGATATGGGTCTGTTTAGAAGGTTTAAATCTTCATGGGTGAGTTTGGGGATATGAATTTTTTCTAGGAAATCATCCATTTCTTCCAAGTTCTCGAATTCGTTAGCATAAAGGTTTGCAAAATAGTCCCTTATTATTTTCTGAATTTTGGTTACTTCTGTGGTGATGTTACCTGTTTCATCTCTTATCTTGTTTTTTTGAGTGTGCTGCCTTCATTTTTTGGTCAGGTTTGAGAGGGGTCTGTCTATCTTGTCGATTTTTTCAAAGAACCAACTCTTTGTTTTGTTGATCCTTCCGATGTTTTTTTTTCATCTCTAATTGATTTAATTATGATTTGATTTTAATTATTTGCTTCCGTCTATTGACTTGGGGTTTGGCTTGTTGTTCTCTTTCGAGGAGATTAAGGTGCTTCCTTAAATTATTGAGTTGCTGTTTCTCCAGTTTGTTGGTGTATGTGCTCAGAGATATAAATTTTCTTCTGAGTACTGCCTTTGCTGTGTCCCAAAGAAGCTGGTGCTTTGTGTCTTCATCTTGGTTGAATTCCAAAAACATTTTAATTTCCTTTTTAATTTCTTCGATGACCCACTGATGGTTCAGCAATGTGTTTAGTCTGCATGAATTGTAGGATTTTCTGTGGTGGCTGTTTGAGTTGAGCTCTAATTTTATTCCATTGTGGTCTGAGAGAATACAGGGAATGGTTTTGATTCTTCTGTACAGATTTTCTTTGTGCCCTAAGATGTGATCTGTTTTGGAGAATTTTCCATGTGCTGCGGAGAAGAATGTGTATTCTGTTGTTGCTGGGTGAAATATTCTGTAGATGTCAATTAAGTCTAGTTGGTCTATGCAATTATTTAGTTCTGTGGTTTCTTTGTTCAGTTTTTGGCGTGTTGATCTGTCCAGAGGTGATAGTGGAGTGTTAAAGTCCCCAACTATCAATGTGTTTGGGTCTATGAGTGCTTTTAGAATCAGTAGTGTTTGTTTGATCAAGTTGGGTGCTCCTGCATTTGGTGTGTAGATATTTAGAACGTTATATCTTCCTGTAGGAGAGATCCCTTTACTAGTATGTAGTAACCTTCTTTGTCTCTTCTTACATTTTTTTTTTTTTTTTTTTTTTGGCCAGTCCTGGGGCTTGGACTCAGGGCCTGAGCACTGTCCCTGGCTTCTTTTTGCTCAAGGCTAGCACTCTGCCACTTGAGCCACAGCGCCACTTCTGGCCATTTTCTGTATATGTGGTGCTGGAGAATCGAACCCAGGGCCTCATGTATATGAGGCAGGCACTCTTGCCACTAGGCCATATCCCCAGCCCCTCTTCTTACATTTTTTAATTTGAAGTCAATATTTTCTGATTCTAGTATTGCAACTCCAGCCTGCTTATGGGGGCCATTTGCTTGATAGATTTAATTCCAGCCTTTCACTTTTAGAAGATGTTTACTTTTGCTGCATAGATGTTTCTCTTGGAGGCAGCAGAAAGATGGATCTTGATTTTTGATCCAACTTATGAGCCTGTCGTTTGATTGGAGAATTAAGTCCATTAATGTTGAGAGTTAGGATTGAGAGATGATCATTTGTTCCTTTCATTGTCACTATCTTGTTGAAAGCTGTGTCTTCCCATTTCTTGATCTGATGTTTACTATTTAGGGTTCATTTCTCTGTCTGTATTGGGATCTTGATTATTTTCCCTGTATAGTACATCTTTAAGGATTTTTTGCAAAGCTAGTTTGGTGAAGATATATTGTTTCAGTTTTTCCTTACTATGGAAGACTTTTATTTGACCTTCGGCTATGAATGAGAGTTTAGCTGGGTGCACTATTCTTGGTTGGTAGTTATTTTTATTTAGTGTTTGGTATACCTCATTCCAGGCTCTCCTTGCTTTCATGGTCTCTGCTGAGAAGTCTGGGGTAATTCTGATTGCTTTTCCTTTATATGTTTATATGTTTTCTTCTCCCTAACAGCTTTAAGGATTCTTTCCTTGTACTCTACTGATCCTGTTTTGATCACTATATGTCGGTGGGATGTCCTATTCTGGTCTGGTCGGTTTGGGGTCCTAAATGCTTCTTGTATCTGTATGGGCCTTTCCTTCTGGATATTTGGGAAGTTCTCAGCTAATATTCTGTTAAATAGGTTGCCTATCCCATTAACTTCTTTCTCCAAGTTTTCCTCAATACCTATTATTCTTAAATTGGGCTTCCTGATCGTGTCTTGAATCTCCTGTAGCAATCTGTTTTGTTTATGGGACTGGATTTGTATTGATTTTTGATCTTTCTCCATAGAATCTAAGGAATCTTCAGCTCCTGAGATTCGATCCTCTGCTTCAGTTAGTCGGGACTGTAGGCTAGCTACTTGATTTCGAATCTCTTTTGCTTCTAACTGCTCTTTCCTGCTGATTTCCATGTCATTTCTTAGGTCCTGCATGGACTTCTTTACTTCATTAACTTCATTAATTTGGTTTTGAGTGTTGTCTCTCAAACCTTTAAGCTGGGTAGCTATGTTTTCATTTGACTCTTGAAGTTCATTTATCTTTCTATTTGTGGATGCCATGAAATTCTCCATTAATTTTTGCTTTGCCTCCTCACACTCTAGAATAATTGACTGAAGAGATTCAAACTTTTCATTTGTCATGTTTATCAGTAGACTTTGTAGAGCATTTTGGTGGTTCTCTTCTATGTCTTTGATTGACTGCTCTGCTTCCTGCTTGTGTTGAGTGGGGGATAAGACTTCATTGTTTGCCATCTTTCTTGTGTTCCTTCTGCCCCTTTGGATTGGGAATGCCAGTCTACCAGCACCTGTGAGCACCATTTAAGACCCAAAGCAAACCTTACCAAGCACCGTTGTGTAAATCTTAGAAGTTCACAATTAAATACACATACCTTTTATACCTGTGTATAAAATTAGATTTGGTGTTCTTAAAGAATACAATTTAAATATAACAACCAATCCTGAGCCCTGTATTCAGTAGTTACTTATTTACTGTAACAACCCTATGAGCAATTTTTGTTCTTATATTAAGTTCCTTTTGGACTGGCTTTCTCTATGAACCCCTTTGTTTCACTCGAATTAAGCAAGGATACCCTCTATCCAATAACCAGGAGTCAATGGGATCTGGAGGACCTAGTAGTAAGTCAGAAGGGTAAGTTAGAGGTAATAAAGAAACTAGAGTAAAATGTATGGAGGGGTGATGATTTTGGTTTCGTTTCAGTGATGTGGAAATGTGGAGGAGAGTAGAATCAGTAGAAACAACAAGGTTAAAATGATAGACAGTGGAGAGTTAGCAGTAAAGAATGGAGATGTTATTCATATAAAAGTAATTTTTAAAGAAAGAGAGTACAGAGAGAAAAATAAAGAGAGAATACTGGAAGACAGATGCACATAACCGAGAAAAGTTATTTTAAAAAAATAAAATAAAATAAAAAGGAAAAACAGAAAAAGAAAACAAAAGATCAACAACAACAACAAAAAAATGATAGAACCAACAGGTGAAAATGGGAAACAAAAACAAACCAATGATGTTTCAGAAATGAAAATATAGGGAAAAAAATAAAAATGAAAGCTTAAAAAAACTTTTGAGACGAAACAAACAAACAAACGACAAAAGTCTTCCTTGTTTGGATGGGCTTTCTACAGTCTCTGGTTTCCTTGCTATGGTCTTCAGTCTATTCTGCCACTTGGCTGGTTTGTCGTGCCTTCAGTTTGCAGGGGTGGATCTGTTCTGACTCTCCTCCCCTGTTGGTGCAATCCTGGGTCTCTGTGGTTCGCACAGCTTGCAGGTAAGACTTGGGTGTGCTCTGTAGGTGGGGACGCTAGCGGTCTCGAGAGCTGTGGCTCCTCCCGTCTACTGTGGGGCTGCTGCCTTTAATGCCTGGCTTTGAATAGGCTGCAAACTCAGCAGGGCGGGGTGCCTCTGGCCTGGTTTACTGGGCTGAGAGTCACTTGCCTTGGGGAGGTTCCTCCCTCATGGGCGGGGTGGCCTTTTGGGCAGAGCTGGATATGGAATTCAGCTCTGTTTCGGGCTGGGAACTGGGCATCTAAATGGGACCGTTTATCTGTCTTGGGAAGTTTGTTCTCCCATTTGGCTGTTCCGTGCTGCCAATAGCTGCTCGCCGCTTTCACTTTTTAATTTAGGAATTCCGGCGGGCAGGGCGGGCACCTCTAGTGGAGCCGAGGCCCAGGACACGCCTCCCACCTGGGCAGGGGGCGTTCTCCTGGGCGGAGCTGGCTTTCACTAATTGGTCCCTGTTGCCCTTCTCAAAGATGGATGCTTTGTCCTCGCTTTCCCAGGCGGGCTTTAGCTCCAGTCTGATCTGACCCTTTGCCAGTGTCAAAGATGGCGCTTTGCTCTCGCGGTTGGGGAAGGAGCTGCTTGTGGGTGCTAGTGAGAATGTCTTTCGTGGGAGTACTCACGCTGTCTCTGTGATTTCAGCCCATCCGTGCTCAGCCTGCGATCTGTATGTTCGCTGCCGTCTGGAGAATTTGTCCGCATGCAGTGCCGGCGCCCACACTAGTGTGGCGTTGGGACTCCGCCCAGAACTTGAATCTGTGTTTTCAGACCAGCTAAGTTGAGTTTTTCTTCCTGGCCAGAATCCCTGTACTGTTAGAACTTATTTGAGCTGTCTATCTAGCGGCAAAAGTTTCTCTGGGGTGGGAAAACTGCGCTCTTGCTCCTCCGCCATCTTCTCCAAATCTCCTATTCCTCTGGTTTTTATGCTAGACATTATTTGGACTCATAAAAAAAAGTCCATGATACTGGTTTTCTATGCCATTGAAAGAGATGTATTTTTATTATATTTCAAGAACTTAGGTATCATTGTATTTCTGCTTTGCATCTTCAACACACAGCTTCAATTTTTGTGTTCAATGCCTCGTAGTCACAAGAAGGCTGCCACAAGTTTAGCCTCAGCTCTTTATTATAGGCAGAAAAAAATGCAAGAAAGAAAGGAGGAAACAAACCACTTTCACTGCTAAAGCAAAAGGCCCACCTAGATATGCACAACAGATATTAGTTCATATGCTACCAGCCAGAAATATATTCTCTGGCTCCTCTTGCTCCTCTAGGTGCAAGGTTATCTGATAGTGGATTTTAGCTGAGTACTCTTCCTCTATACCAACTTGCATCAATGTTATGGATAATAAGAGAGTGAAGAATGTTCTGTAGCCTGAACACCAATTTTATTTCCTTTGTGCTAATCTTCTATTGCTAATTTCGAATTCTTCTATTTCTATTAATTCTCCTAAGCATTTCCTTCACCTTACTTGCAGATTTGTCAAAGGCTGTTATATTTTATTATTTTATTAGAATTGGACTAAGAGAGAACAGCCTGCCACAATGTGCAAACACAAGTAAAACAAATACATGACAACATGAATAAATTCATTTAAAGTAAACTATGCCTGTATAATTACTTTCCTGGATATTCAGCCTAATTTCTTCTCCTCAGCAGCATGGACAATTATAATAATTTGTCATTATCTTTCATATCATTAATTTGAACAATAATAGCATTTTTGAAGACCTTCGATCTGTCATAGACCCATAAAGAAGATAGCTGGACCCCTGGTGATGGGATTATACTCTTAAAATAAGTGTATAGACATGATTTCAAATTCCCGGGGGGAAATAGTAATCCCCCTGCAGAAATTCCAATTACTGACAAGAACCTGTGCAACCAATGGAGTTGGGCTCTTCTGAGGTTCCCTTTGGGCTATTGGGTATGTTCCTAAGGGTCAGATGTGTTCAATTAAGTAAACTAACTAATCAGTTCCCTTAGGTATTTGGCCTTACATGGTTATTAAGCCACTGGTGTGACCATTGGCAAACCCAAATGGTGATTGAAGAGATAAAATGAAGAAAGAGGGCTATTTAAAAAGTCAGTGCAAGGAGAATCTGATGACCTGATTATGTGGATTTCATTCCATCATGTGTATAGACCTCTCTCCATTTATTACTGAGCTCTGGAAAGTGAAGTAGTGTCATTTTTACTAACAGTAAGTACACAGCAGCTCCCTAGAGTAGGGCTTGTTATTCAAGTTTGAGTATTAATGCCGTGCCAAAGTAGGAAATGTAATAGGAAAGTCTTTTGAATCAATGAATGCATAATGCAAAAGAAACTAAACTTCTGGGCTGAAAGGCAAAGAAAAGAACATGTTTGAATTGAGGTATTTTCAATGAAGAATATGACTATAATTGCAGGAGATAAAGTAAAACAGTGAAAAGAAGTCAGCTGTGCTGCATGACCATGGAAAAGCAACATAACCTTCCTCAACTAGCATGTGCATTCATAGGGAATTATTAGCACAGGTTTAGGCTAGTCACAGCAGAGGATCACAAGAGCCCAATAGCTATACCCTTATGAACACATAAGATGATGCTAAGTGAAATGAACTCCATGTTATGGAAACGACTGTTATATCACTGTTGTAATTACTTTCAACATGTGATGTGTAACCGTAGCTTCTATTATTGATGACCCTCTTGTATCCCCATCCTGTGGTTGTACCTGAACTATCTCTGTATCTTATCTGAGTACATTGGAAACTGTGTATACTGGTATTAGAACTAGGAAAGTGAAAGGGAATACCAAAATCGAGAGACACAGGGTAAAAAGACAAACAACTACAAAATCAATACTTGCAAAACAGTTTGGTGTAAATCAACTGAACAACTCATGGGGGGAAAGGGAAAGGGGGAGGGGGGAGGGGGGAATGAGGGAGGAGGTAACAAACAGTACAAGAAATGTATCTAATGCCTAACGTATGAAACTGTAACCTCTCTGTACATCAGTTTGACAATAAAAATGTTAAAAAAATAAATTGAAATAATGATAATACTGAATGCAATGTCTGGCACTATTACTTAACCTTAGACTCTACTATTTTAAATTCACAGTTTAAATTCTTCTGGATATGCTAGAAGGCAAGTGCCTTCAACTGTAACTTTCTTAGAATGGAGATTCTTGGATTTTCCTCTTTTTTGCCCTAAGAAATTTGAACTCATAGCCTCATACTTGCTAGGTAGATGCTTTCCTTCTGAGCCATGCCTTATGTCTTCTTTTGAAATAGGATTTTACGTCTATGGCCATACCACCCTGAATGCTCCCGATCTCGTCTGAAATAGGATTTTACTAGAAGACTAGGTGGGCACCAGTTTCATGATCTAAATATTTTAGGCTTCCCATTTTACAATGCTAGGACCATACATCCTTGCTCAAATATTGTATGAGAAGGGGTTTTACACACATGCATGGGTTAACATTAAACTGTGATCATCATTCCATCTCCCAAGTACTGAGATGAAGATTCCTATTTGATAAATTTCAATTTATCAGGGAAATTGAAGAAGATAATTGCCTAGGGTAAGAAATCATTTATGAAGGGAAAATCCAAGGGAGAAAGGAAGGAAGGAATAAAAGACTATTTCAAAGGAAAAGACTTGAATTTATTCAGGGGAGAAATAATGACTTTTCCTGTCAAGACAGAAAGAATGCTCATGAAAGGTCTGGCATTTCTCAGTGAGAAGAAGAGAGCACCAATTTCAAGATTACAGGGGGGATACTGGAAAGTTTGGAAAAGACCTGACTGATTTAAACACCAGTGTGTGAGTGAAGTGGAATACTCTAGGAGTTTGTCAGTTAAAGCATCCTTCTGGGTACCTTAAGGTAAAAGGCTGGGATCATTACCAGGGCTTCCTGAATGCCCTTCTCAAACCAGCTCATAGTTCAGTGACTACAAATTCTACCACTTCACATCTCTTCTCTTCCACACATTTCAGAACTCCATTGTTCCAGAGTCTTTTCCATTCCTATGGGGGTTCTGCTCCACCTCATCTTTCACAGAGCAACAGCATGTACTCTGAAACAAAACCCAAAGGTTTTTATTTGCATGTTAAAATGCTGTTCAATTGTTTTTTAATGTTTTTTCTCTTCTTTTTCTAAAATTGACTGTAAAGTTGATGTAGAGTTCTTACTTACAGTTACATTAATAAGGTAATCAGTACATTTATTTTTGAACATTGTTACCCCCTCCCTCATTTTCTCCCACTTCCCCCATCAACTCTCCTCCCCCATAAGTTGTTCAGTTCATTTCCAACATAGTGTCTAGTGAGTATCACTATTGAATTGGTTCACATTTTGTCCCATCATTTATGTGGGGCAAATGAGATAAACTTATATGCAAAACAAATAGTACAGAAATCAATAACAGTAAGAACAATGAATAAACAACGAAAAACAAAAGAAAGAAACAAAGAAATAACTGCAAATAAAAACCTCTTCTTTGCATTTCTTGGAGCTAATTTCTGTCAGCACCACTTATATGGTCATATGCTCATAGCTATTGAGCCCTTGTTATCCTCTCCTAAGAATATACTCCTATGATCTCACTGTATGATGCTTAGAGTGCTGTTTAATCACATCCAAGTGTAATCATTTGTCTTTTGCTATCCATTGGATAGTAGTAGATTTATTCAAGTAGATTATTCTAGTTATTAGAAATGAAGGAAAGCATGTGGCCTATGTTTCTCTGTGTCTGGCTTACTTCCCTTAATATAATTTTTTGCAAGTCTTTCTTTTTCCTTACAAATGGAGCAATGTCATTCTTTCTGATGGAAGCATAGAATCTCGTTGTGTACATACACCATGTTTTCTTGGTTCTTTCATCTACTAAAGGACATCTGGGTTGATTTCATACCTTTGCTATGGAATATAATGCTGCGATGTACATGGTTGTGCTGGAGGCATTCATGTGGGCTGGTTTGTGATTATTTGGGTAAATATGTTTAGTCTTTTGAGGAACCTCCAGTCTGTTTTCCAAAGTGACAAGTTTACTTTCCCACCAACAGTGTAGTAGCATTCTATTTAGGCCACATCCCCACCAGTATTTGTTATTAATTTTCTTAAACCAAACAGGAGTATATTCCAGGTCATAGCACAAAATTAGGGTCTCCTTCCTCTAGTTTCTATGTTTCACCAATGCATAGAAAACAATTTTTCTTCTTTTCTCCCCCTACTCCCCCTACCTGGTTAATTCTACTCATCACAAGTCATTTCCTCCAATGTGTTTCCAAACCATTATCCTTCCCTACTTACTCACATATGAGTTACAAACTACCCCAGTGCTTACCCTTGTACCCTCCTATCTTGTCACCAACCTTTTCAGCTCTCTTCTGATCTATTTTTATACCTGTACCCTCTTAAATGTCTCTGAACATGTTCATGCCTACATCTTGTGTGTCTTGTTTCTTTCATAGAAGCTTTATTGATGTTTTGAACATAGTTGAATTTTTTTCTAGAATACAAAAGCAAATGAATAGATATGACTTTAAACAGAACACACACTGAGAAATCATCCTTCACTTCAGATGATTTTCTATGATATGGAAGGAGTTTCTTGGGTCTGACCTTCATAGATCCACTTGCCGGTCTCCCCATAAGTCTCTTTTTCTAATTATTTACAGCAGCAATCCTTTTCAGTCATTCTTGATTTGATTTATTTAATTTATCCTTACTTCCATCCTTAGGATATTTATTGGGTAACCAAAAGGGCAACGAGAGATTTTTATGCAGGTCATGCCTTCACCTGAATAAGAATTCTTGATGGCACAGAAGTCAGCCTTCTTGTGAAGAGATTAAAAGCCTTGTGTCTGGAGAGTCATTTAATAAGGTGTGAACATTCATATGTTGTCTTGCTGACTTTTAAAAGTAATTAAAACTATAAGTGAGCAAATGGTGAGCTAATGGTGAGCCAATAGAAGCAGTATTCATTCTGAAACATTTGGGGAGCTGAATAGTAAGAGAAGAAACCATCCCCAAATCTCTCAACCAAGTGGCTCTGACATAACTAGGTAGCAAACTCATAAATCAAACTTATCTCTCAGTCACCATGCTTAGTAAAGTTTTGAAGGTTAAACATTTCAGTTCTCAATTTGGTTTTATTATTATAAGTCAGATTATGTATAGACTTTGGTATAAGGCTTTATGTTTAAGACTGGTTTCTTTCTCTCTATGTATGTGTGTGTATATATATATGTACATCTATACACATATATGTATATATATTAGCAGTTTCCAAAATGAGATAAAAATTAAATATTCACTGTGTAAAATGCAAAAAAAGTTGTTTATTTTTAATCACTATTACTGATAAACACAAGTGCCAAGATTTAAAAATGTATTGACCCTAGCAATAGTTACTGTTTCTTTACTATTAGCTTTAGGATAATCTAGCTTATGCTGGTGTTCTTACACATGTCTCAGACAATAAATCATAATTTCTAAGCTATTTCTAAACTCTAGTGTATACTTTTTTAAAATGTAAATTTTGGTTTCTCCCCATTTGCTTTCTGTCCCAGCCCTCTTGTTTGAAGGTTCAGCCCCTTTTAAGCCCTTTTAGAACTGGATCCTAACAGACAGAAGTGGACAAATGCTAACAAAATTTGAAGCAACAATTTTTCCTTATGAATTGTGCAAATGTCTTTTTTCCTATGATTTTTCCCTATGTCTCACGAACTGTACTTCTTACTGTGGTTATGTGAACAGAAACTGAGAGCATTTAATGGAGCTTAGCACATCTGGCTGCCACTTTCTGGGAATGTCAAATCTGCCATGCCTTTCATGTCTACTGCATTGGGTATTATTCATTTACTTTTTAATTATTAGCATTTATATTTTTTTCCATCTTTACATATTACTTAAGTGTTCAAAGGAAATATTCCCTCTCTGCCAATCTGAAGAGTTTCTTCTTGCAGACACAAATAGCATGGGATTCCCAGCATATGCCAAATGCAGCCAATCTAAGTAGTTGGCAGTTGGCTGCTGTCAGAAACAATTTTGAATTAGACTCTATTTGCTTTTCAAAAACAAGTGAAACAAGTGTCAGTTGCTCCTTTCCAAACAATGCTCATTAGAGCCTCGTAATTTATCATGGTGTCAAAATTTTTCACTCATCTTTAAATACTTCTATACAACAAACCTTGAGAATTGTGTGATGTGACATAATTGGAGACTGAGAGGTACTTCTAGAGCTGGAAAGCCTGTGGATTTTGGTGGCAAGTGCTTTCGAGAATTTCTGTGAATCCATCACTTTAGAACATGCATATTCCCAATGGGCCTATGTCTTTCCAATTCCAAACCCTCTTATTTTCCACTTAGTAATTTTCATGGCTTTCTTAATTTTGAGTTGGATAAATTATCATAGTTCCCCAGCACTTTTCCTTCTTTCAAAATTACATACTAGGATAAAACAGAAATATGTATCTTAAAATGCCATAGAAGTAGATGTAACAACAAAATGTTTAGTATACATTGCCTTTCTTTATCAGTAATTTTTCTTTGGCTCAGAACTTAGATTCCAATAATTGTAGTGAAATAGAGTTAATTACTTAATTAGCTTCTTAATTAATTTATTCACTTTGTGGTTCTGTGTACCAAACCCAGAGTACCTTGCATATTAGGTAAACTCTCTACCACTGAATATCTCAACCCCAAGACTGCCCAATTTTATGTTAACTTTTCAACAAACATTAAATATAATATGGGTCAGGAATAAAATTAAGCTCTGGGAAGTTTTATTAGGAAAGAAACAACTGGATCTTTCCAAGGCACTTTTACTTTGTATTTCACTACAAGTTTCTGGAATCCATTATGAAGGGACACTGTAATTAAAGATTGAATTGTTTTAGAGTGGCCTAACTAAAGGTTAAATTAAAAGTGTTGATTTTTTTTCTGATAGACAATTCAACTACAAAAAGGCCACTCTTTTCACCTCTACTCATGAGATTCAGAATTCTGGGATTTTTTTTTTTTTTTACTCTTGTGAAGGAAATCAAATCTACAGTTCCAAGGTAAATGTGTTTACTTTTTATAATACAATATGTGTCAGTGAAAATGGGCCCAGCAGATTTGATAACTGCAGGGTAATTCTGTTCCTGGTGATATGTGACAATCACTAACATTTCTCCTGAAACCTTTATGTGTTGATGAATTAGCCAATTTGCACTGGTAAGCCATGTCTGATCCAGTTATTTCAGTCACCTTAATAATCAATGCAGATCACTGCATGATCGATTCAGCAGCAGAGATGGAAATTAATCATAAAGACAGTTCTTTTAGATTATGGTCCAATGTAGTGCCCACAAATAGATGTAGTCTTATGCCAAGGATGATTTTCACAGCAGTCTTCCTCAAGTTTCCCTTTGCAGTTTTCCTTTTGTTGGCACAGCTTTGATTTTAGTCCAAGTCTCAAAATAGCAATATTGTGTGTGTGTGTGTGTGTGTGTGTGTGACAACACATTTGTATGATAGAGTTTACATAATCCTGAGGCTAGATTATATACATAACTATACCTGTTCTTTAAAAATTGTCCAGAATGATAATTTACAAGTTAAGCAATTGCCAGTTGCTTGTGGCTTATGCCGGTCATCCTAGCTACACAGGAGGCTGAAATCTAAGGATTGTGGTTCAAAGCCAATCCAGGGAGAAAAGTCTATGAGACTCTTTTTTTTTTTTTTTTGCCAGTCCTGGGCCTTGGACTCAGGGCCTGAGCACTGTCCCTGGTTTCTCTTTGCTCAAGGCTAGCACTCTGCCACTTGAGCCACAGCGCCACTTCTGGCAGTTTTCTGTATATGTGGTGCTGGGGAATTGAACCCAGGGCCTCATGTATTTCTGTATATGTGGTGCTGGGGAATTGAACCCAGGGCCTCATGTATACGAGGCAAGCACTCTTGCCACTAGGCCATATCCCCAGCCCATCTATGAGACTCTTATCTTCAATTAACCACCAAAAACCAGAAGTGAAGCAGTGGATCAAGTGGTGGAGCTCTATATTTGAGTAAAAATGCTTGGGGACAGTCTCTAGGCTCTGAATTCAAGCCCCAAGATCAGCACAAAAAGAAAAAGTCTTCAAATGGCCAATACTCTTTTCTTCTTCTGGGTCTATTAAACTAGTTACATGGGTTTGATGACTTTCTAAAGATTTTTTTTTCCATCAAGTTTGTAGCTTTGCTGATGTTCAAAAATTTTTTTTAACAGCCCTTCCTGCGATGCCTGCTCAAAACTGATCTTGGTGAAGTGAAAACCGGTCCTTTTCCTCTGAGAAGTTTCTCAATGTCTTTCTTGTCATACTCATAGTTCTTGCCTGAATCATTCTGTGAAAAGTGACAATGTCCACTCAGACATGTGAACTTTATCTCCATGAACATAACTGGAATGGGCTCCCTGGAAAGAGAAGAGAGCAATAGAATAGACAAATGTAAATACATCTATGAATACAATGAGGATAGAACTTAAAACACTCATTCGCAATGAACCTGAAATCAAGTGAAACAGAGTCAAAATGAAAAGCTTCCTAATAAAGTGAAACTGAGAATCAAATTGAAAAGCTTCCTAATCTAAATTAAAATATTATGAGAAGAAAATATTTGATGGCAAAGCATAATTTCACAAGCTGTTTCAAAGTTTAAGGGCCAGGAAAAAAATAAGGAGGCCTGGGGTAAACAACTAAGAAGATGAAAATACCTGCACAGCCCCAAAGCTCTTCCCAAGATGACCTTAAACCCAGTGTAGGGCTCCCAGAGAGAATTCCAAGTAAGGAATTGACAAATTCTCTGAAATTATCGGTGTTCAGAATTGCCAGGTCTCACATGGCACCAAATAAGTTGTCTGTTTACTACTTGGATTGAAGTCTTCTTTCATCATAAAATTGTAGGAATTTCCTCCTTCCTTCCTTTCCCTCTGTCCTTCCCTCCCTTCATCTCTCCCTTTCTTTTTCTCCTTCCTTCCTTCCTTCTTTACTTCTTCCCTTTCATTCCCTTTCTCTTTTTTCTTTCTTTTCCCCTTTCATTCACTTCCTTTCCCCCTTTTGCCTCTCCTTTCTTTTCCTAATTCATTCTTCCCTCCTTTCTCTGTCCTTTTACATTCCTTCCATACTTTCTCCTTCCTTTCTTTCACCCTGTCTTTTTGTCTTTCTTTCATATTTTGTAATACTGGGATTTGAACTCAAGACCTTATGTAAACAGAGGATTTTCTTCAGTTTATTGAAAACTGAGTTCTGGGTTTAAAATAACATTTATTTTACTGAGATTTTTGAAATATTCTGGCATAACCTGCCATTTTCTAGAAATAGTTTCACAGATGTATAGAAAATTAGAAAAGTGAAGTCACTTTGGTTGATCTTCACAGCCCCAAAACCAATAGTTTGCAAAATTTGTGTCATACATTTTTTTTCTGTAGTTGGAACTATTGCTCTTATTTTATATAGTGTATTCTTGGCTTACTTGTATCAATGGGATCATGCTTAACTTACAGTCATTTCAAGTTTGTAGACTATAGCTTCTTGCATTTCTATCTCATTGTGACCAGCATAGTGAATTTATGGTAGTAGTTTAATAATCATTGATTGCTCGAAGAAACATTCAAAAGCCATTTACATATAGGTTGAGAAACCATAGTAGCTGTTGCCTTTTTAGGTCCTTTCTTTTCATTTAAGCATTTAATTTGTTCCTTTTAGTCGAAGGATTGAATACATATAATGTGATAATTTTTCATTCTACCAATTGATCCTGTACATGAAATGAGTATGGACACTGAAGATGCCATCTAATCTTTACCTCTCTCTAATTATTGAACAATATAACCCCAATATTTCAAGGTTTTCAGCTTTTGTTGGGTTTAGTCCAGATGGTTATTTTAATATCTAAATTTTGTTTTTTTGTTATTTTATTGTATATACTGGTACTGGGTCTCAATCTCAGGGCCTTGTACATTCATTTGGCTTTTTCACTCAAAACTGGATCTCTACCAACTGAGCTACAACTTTATTTCTGGACTTTTTCTGGTTAATTGTAAATAACAGTCTCAGGGACTTTTCTGCCTTGGCTGGTATTGAACTATGATCCTCACATTAGTTAGGATCAGAGGTATAAACAACCAGTGACTGGTTTACGATTTGATTTTTTCCGAAATTCTATGTTATTCAAAGATAAAGGTAAGGTATTTGAAGAGAAAGACAGCTATCTGTCGGGTTAAAGACAAACGCTTTCTGAAGAGAAGCAAGACAAAAGACTTATTTTATGTGCTACTTAACCTACACGGGCTTGGAGATTCTGAAACACATGTGATATGCATCATCAAATAGAGACTTTTGGAATTAGAGTTATATGCTAATTACTCATTTTAGTCTGTTTTTTAATGCAGTAAATGATCCTAAACTGTCTGTCTCAATAAGGATGAAAAATAAAATCTTTGAAGTCGGGGACTGTTAGTCACCAATGTAGGAACTGACTCTTTCTGAAACTGGAATCAAAATGAATTCAGTAAGTGGACTTAATGACAGATTTATAAAAGTAACGCTCTTTCACATAATAAGTTTCTCTTTCTAATGTTTCTTTACCATAATCCTTTAAAATTATGCAAAAATATTATTTAAGTGATGGTAAAGAATTCATTAAAAGATTAATAGTTCTGGTTTACCAATTCACTTACTAGGTCACTTAATTATTTAGTTCATTAATTCTGTAAATGTCAGACTTACCATGAACCCTAGTGATTTGCATAAATAAGGTTATAGTTCTACTGGTAATCACAGTCTAAGAACTTCAAATAAGAATTTGGCATCATATACAGATTTCAAATGAAATAAAGTTGTATTCTTCCAAATGAACAAAGAAAAACTGACAGTTGAAAAATTTGAATTGTACACAGTAGCAGTTCAATCTATAACCAGGTCCATTAAAAGAACAATAGTGGACAATTATAATGAAAAATTATCCAAGGAATTGGAGAGACATAGCTTCCAAATTAAGCAGTGTAAACAATCTCCTTTTGAGACACTTGCTTTAGCTAAAAAGTATTCCTATCACTGAAGGAACTATCAAGGCTACTAGGAAGTTCATATGTTATTTAATAATTAAAACTGTGACTCATTGGGAAAACTTTAAGAAATGTAATATCTGGTTATCATAAGGATCACAGCACAGACCTGGCAGCTAATATATAAACAATATTACTGTACCATGCTAATACATCCACGTCATTTTTTGTTTGTTTGTTTTTGGCAGTCCTGGGTCTTGAACTCAGGGCCTGAGCACTGTCCCTGGCTCAAGGCTAGCACTCTACCACTTGAGCCACAGCACTTCTTCTGGCTTCTTTCTGTTTATGTGGTGCTAGGGAATTGAACCCAGGGCTTTATGCAAGCACTCTACAGGTAAAACACATTCCCAGCCCCACATCACTTTTATATGAGTGAATTTATAATGTAAAATTGTCACCTTATTAGATTTAACAATGGAACAAATAGCCATTGGCTATTATTTAAGCTTTACCCAGAATCATTTGTGCAATCCATGGAACAAGATAATCTTTTGACCATGAAAAAGAGTAAAAGATAATCTTTTGACTTTCTTTTGTTTTGCACTGTTTTACCAAGTTAAAAATAAAGACAATCTACTGTTTATAAGATTAAATGAAGCATTTGGAAACTTTGGTGTCTATAACAGCAATTACAATGAAGAAGCTATTTCTTATGATGACAATGTTTTTCTATGCCCTCGAGAGATGAGCAAGCATTCATCTTTACATGTATCTCAGGAATCAACAGTTCATTGGTTTTACCACCACCCTATATGTTTGTGCACACAGGCCTACAAGGCTTGCAAACATTTACTAGGAGGATATTGATAAAACTACATTAGAATCTAAGGTATAAAGGAAGAAAAAAGGAAAATCAGAGGTTCCTGGTATGAAATTTAGTATGATAAATTGAGAAAAGGAAAGTTACTACCATTTACCAAGAGTATTATAAGATTCTCTTATAAGAATTTTCTCTTCATTTTGCCTAAGAGGAATGGAAATAAATGGAGCAAAGATGACTAGAAATCTCTCTCTCTCTCTCTCTCTCTCTCTCTGTGTCTGTCTCTTGGTCTGTCTGTCTGTCCATATCTACATATCTATCAATCTGTCTATTGTTACATGTCATTCTTTTCGGTCATATATCATCTGTCTCCATTCTGATAATTACTTTTATGTTTACAAAGGTAGGAATTCATGGAGATTATACAAAATAAAAACCTGCCTATAAAGTTGAACTTTGTTTAGTAAATATAAAAATAATTGCCTGCTCACATTTATACCTCTGTAGTATTTGCTGACAAAAGTATGTACATTTGATATTTATTGGAGGATCAATTAAATATGTATATCTTGGTAAAATTTTGTGGGAAAAATCTGAGTTTTAGATAATTGATCTGTCAAAAAATAGGAAATTTGTGAAAACAATGGTTTATGCTGATAGAATCACTCAGGAATTAACCATCTATAAAAAACACAAACTGAATGTTGTACATTGTCTTACACAAAACAGAAATGTATTAATTTACTCAATGGTAATCTAAGAAGTAGGAAAATTTTTAATATTTTCCAAATAGAGATTCCTGAAAACTTTCATGTATCCTTAGTTACAACTTTTGCCGGTTGTTTTGTCAGTTGTGGAGCTAGAATTCAGGGACTGGGTGCTGTCACTGACCACTTTTGCTCCAAGCTAGTGCTCTACCACTTTGGGCTGCAGATTCCCTTCCAGTTTTGCAGTGGTTAATTGGAGATAAGAGTCTCAGGTACTTTCCTGCTATGGCTGACTTTGAACATCAATCCTCAGATTTCAGCCTTCTAGGTAGCTAGGGCTTTAATTTTTTCTGTGTCATGTCTACAGTATTAGGAGCATAAGTACACTGCAGTAACTCCACACATTCACACATAGTACCTGATACAAGAAGAAAAAGAACACCCCTTCCTTAACTTCTTTTCAGAAACTTACTCTGTGGACTTCACAATGTGTTTAGGACATCGGTTGTATTCTGTTGGTACCTCTGTCCACTGTACCAGTCTAATGATAGGAAAAGGAAATGAGACATCTTTGATTGGTTTAGAATGATCAAAATTTAGTTAGACTCCTTATTGAGACTACCCTTCCATAGCTTTTTGCTGGCAAAAAGATGGGAGAGATAGGCACTTCCTCTCTTATACCCAGTATGTCCAAAGACATTGGTGACAATTGTGTACAGGCCAAGGCCCTTGGTCACTTGCCATGTGAAATTCAAATAGAAAAAACTGTCATAATGGATTTAAAAGAAGATACTTCTACAAAACTTGGGTTATTTACCTCCAAAGGTACAAAATTAGTAGAGCACGGGCTAGGGATATGGCCTAGTGGCAAGAGTGCCTGCCTCATATACATGAGGCCCTGGGTTCGATTCCCCAGCACCACATATACAGAAAATGGCCAGAAGTGGCTCTGTGGCTCAAGTGGCAGAGTGCTAGAGCAAAAAGAAGCCAGGGACAGTGCTCAGGCCCTGATTCCAAGCCCCAGGACTGGCAAAAAAAAAAAAAAAAAAAGAAAAGAAAAAAAAAGAAAATTAGTAGAGCTTTCAAAACTGTCTACATGATGTTGCAGAAAGTATGAAGACCTGGACAAAATGAGACTTTAGCTTGAATCATATTTAAATCTAACATTTTCTGACCAAAGCAAGTATCCCATGAAATGTCAGCCTTCATTTTTGTAAGGGAAATAAATAATAATATCTATCTTGCTGAGTTGAATCAGCTCAGATAACATCTATGGAAGAGTTTCATATGTAGTAAAAGCTCAATATTATATAATTGAAAAGTATGATTATCTAATGAATCAATCTGTTTTACTTCGACACATCACACTCTCCAGCCGTTTAGCCTTGTTTTCCTGCTGGTTCACCAAAGTAGCTTCCTGCTGCCTCATTACCACCTCACGTTTAACATGGCAAAGATCAAGATTTTAATTTTCCACTGGAACACACTCTTCTCTTTTCAACTCTGCAATCCCTGTGGGAAATATTACTCCAGTGCCAATCAAACAGGCCCAAGGTTGAGTCCATTTCAGAACTTGTACTTTGATTCTATCCCTTCACAACCATGAAGTGATTCATTACGTCATGAAATTCCTACACATTCTCTCTAATTTCCAGACATTTTTCTTTTACTATATGTAAAGGTTCTGGCTTGGCTTCCTGTTATGTAATGTACAAAGCATCTGCAACTCTTTCTTTATTTCTCATTTATGTGAAATCTCCCCCAATGAGGGAAAGTGAGAGCATTCCCTCCAACATGCTCTGTGGTCCTAGTCTGGCTATTCTCCAGCAACATAGAATGCATGTAATTGCAGACACTTTCTATCCCTACTGGGTAGTTAGGAAAGAATAAGGTAATTTTGGGAAGGTTGACAGAATATCTAATAAGTTATTACACCAATAGAAGACTTCTAAAGCAAACTCAGAATGTTTTACCCATTCCTTTTGCCCCAAGTTTAGCAACACAAATATATAAACTCTAATACATCATAGTTTTACATTCAGGGATACATTGTGAGCTTTGCAGATGGTAAAAAGTCACAATTTTTAATGAAATGCCTTTGATGAGTGAATGGCTATGAGTAGGGAAGGGACTTTTTGATCAGTGAACTGAGAAGGGTGGTTGATGCAGAGGCAAGACAAGTGGAAAATAGTAAGACATATAGGTTGGTAGGATGAAAGGCAAAAGGGATGAAATGGATTGTAGAAATATAATGGCTCAGAAAAATAATGTAAGGTGAACAACAGTGGTAAGAAAAACTCAGAGGAGAAGGGATGGGAAAAGAGTGCAACAAGCAGTGTCCTGCACAGCCTGTACATTAGACTGTTATTCTCCTTAACTGCATCATTGAATTAAGTATCCATCAGAATCTTCTCAGCTAGTTGTCATCTCCAATTGTTAGTGAAACTTCCTAACCACACAGAACTGACAATTGGTCTAATACAAACATTTCCAAACTGCTCCCAGATGTCTCAATTATATTGTGTAGTCACGTCCCTAAAAACCCTGTGGAACAAGCAACATCAACCAATTTTATCTTATAACTCAAAGAGGCTAAATGTCTTGCTGAAGGCCATACATCTCCCTCCTTCCCTCCCTCCCTCCTTTTCATTTCCTCCCTCTCTCTGTCCCTCTGTCCCTCCTTCCCTCCCTTCCTTCCTCCCTTCCTCCCTCCTTCCCTCCTACCCTTCCTTCCTTTTAAAATCTGGAGTTTAAATGAAGCTAGGTTCAGTTTTCAATGTCAGTAATTTATGTCACTAAATATAAAACAAAATCAGGTAACTTAACCTTAGTCCTTTTGTAGGTATCCCAGTGCTACTGTTACTGAAACAATTTCTAATAAGGTAGAAGTGATTTAAGAATATATTTGTGTCTTTTTAAGTTTTGGTTTGGAAAAGAAATGGGAATGTTGTGGTGCCATGTGTTTCTTTTCTGGGCTCTCCTTTAGTGATGACTTCCCCAGCATGTGGAGGTTGCTCCCAATGAAAAGACCAGAGAAGACATGCTATATCCAATGCTTCAAAGAGTTTTGGGGGAAGAGGAACAGTCATTTTAAAGTACCTGTAGACATTCCTATTCTCTCCTACTATGGTGTCATTACTGGTTCTATTAAGTGCAGGTCATTTCAGCCTTGGGATTGCAAGGCCTTCTGAACATCCTACAGAGAGTAAAAAAACCCAAAAAACAAAAAACATGAGACTAGGGCACAGGCACACTGCTCCAGTGAGTGTTTGTTGAGAACCTTCTTCATGTTACAGTAAACTGGAGAAAGTTTTGTCTCGTTTTGGAGTTGAGACAAGAGTCTTGTCTCTTACTATGAACTTGCTCCTCTGAATAGAAAATTAATTATGGAATCTGCCTTTAAGATTAGTTGGAAGAATTAAATAAGATACATCATTCATAGGGCCTGTTTCATAAGAAATTCTTAATAAATAGAATGCATACACACACAGAGAGAGAGAGAGAGAGAGAGAGAGAGAGAGAGAGAGAGAGAGAGGGTTCAGTGCTCAGACCCACAGCGGCTTAATAAATACATATGGTAACAAGATAAAGGGAGGCAAATGGACTCAGAGAGAAAATGTAAAGGCCAGTGGGCTCCTAAGTGGTCAAGTACACTTTAATTATGCAGTAAAAAGCTGCTTAAAGGAATGGCTGGTTAACACAGATGTATATATCATGTTAAAATGGTTTATCAAACAAGTGGTTCATGAACTCTGAAAATATGAAGTTGCCAAACCTCCTCTCATTTGCCATTCTTTTTTTTTTTTTTTTTTTTTTTGGCCAGTCCTGGGCCTTGGACTCAGGGCCTGAGCACTGTCCCTGGCTTCTTCCCGCTCAAGGCTAGCACTCTGCCACTTGAGCCACAGCGCCGCTTCTGGCCGTTTTCTGTATATGTGGTGCTGGGGGAATCGAACCTAGGGCCTCGTGTATCCGAGGCAGGCACTCTTGCCACTAGGCTATATCCCCAGCCCCTCATTTGCCATTCTCAACTCCTATTTTTCATCATATGCAAAGAAGCTAGTGGATAACCATCTATTTAACCACAAAGCTTGTCATCTGTATTTACACTGAGTTTAGCTAATAAAAGCTATCTAAGAAGACTCTTCACCCCGAGGAATAAAAGATCTTTATTAATTCTATGGGGGGGGGGGGGATTCTCCTGTGTTTATTGATCTATAAGTTGGATTAATAACATGATACATGGGCTGGGGATATAGCCTAGTGGCAAGAGTGCCTGCCTCGGATACATGAGGCCCTAGGTTCAATTCCCCAGCACCACATATACAGAAAATGGCCAGAAGCGGCGCTGTGGCTCAAGTGGCAGAGTGCTAGCCTTGAGCGGGAAGAAGCCAGGGACAGTGCTCAGGCCCTGAGTCCAAGGCCCAGGACTGGCCAAAAAAAAAAAAAACATGATACATGCATATTAAACATGGCTCTTGAAAGCATTTTCTTTTTCTCTGGAATAAAAATGAAGTGAAAATATTACAGCATAAACCTTCTTCTTGTTCATAATTTTTCCTCTGCTCTTCTAAACTTCCTGCATCCAACAGCATTTCCCTGGTGCATGCTAAATCTTTTATGTGCCAGTATAACATTAGTAAAAGGAGTTCACAATGATTTTAGAGAAAAGTTGCTCTTCTATAGAAGTGTACTTCTTAGATATATATTTCTTCATTGTCCACTTACCCAAGATAAGAACAATGCACTGTACTAGAAAAAAAAACAAGGAAGGATATTATTTAAATTTTATATTTTCCCACATTTCTGAGTTGGCTACCTTGAAAAAATTTCTTTTCATTTTTTAAAATTCCTTTGGACCTCATGTGTTGGTGTTTGAACTTTGTAAATTCACTAAGTTAATCTAGTATAGATGCTGAATATAAAGCCTCAATGAGTGGACAATTTATTTAACAGTCCAGTATTCCAAAGGTTATTTACTATAATTCATAAATTTATTTGTTAGTGTTTTGATGCATCCGGTAATCAGCCTGAACTCAGTACCATACCATTGGTTTTATTTTTTCTGATTATGCAGGTGAGTAAATCAACTTCTATTCTGCTACCAAGAAATGTGATTCTAGGGGGCTGGGAATATGGCCTAGTGGCAAGAGTGCTTGCCTCCTACACATGAAGCTCTCGGTTCGATTTCCCAGCACCACATATATGAAAAACGGCCAGAAGGGGCGCTGTGGCTCAGGTGGCAGAGTGCTAGCCTTGAGCTGGAAGAAGCCAGGGATGGTGCTCAGGCCCTGAGTCCATGGCCCAGGACTGGCCAAAAAACAAAACAAAACAACAACAACAAACAAACAACAACAACAAAAAAAGAAATGTGATTCTAGGTGAGTGAAAGAAACCGATTAATAAGAAAAGAAACATGACACATTCAAGAATAACAGATGTAAAAGCAGAGATTTTTTAACTTGACACATGAGCCCAACAAATGGAATATTTTACTCTGTCCAGGGAATAATTCAAGTAACAGGAAAATATATTTTAAAAAGGGAGAACAACACATGCAAGATTCAGGCACGAGAAAAGCACAGGTTGTTTTGGGAATGTCTAGTAGTGTGTTTGTAATGTGTTTGTAAAATAGGAGCCTGAGCATTCAGTTTTGCTTTGTTTTGTTTGCTATTGTCATTTGAAGTTTTAAATAGTGGAGTGGCGTAGTTACATCTTTGCTCTAGGAGGATATCTGGGAGGCTGTGTAATGAGGAAACAAGAAAATGTTTGAGATTAATTTTGAAGATAGTCTTAAGGAGTGATTTCAGTAAAAGAAGAGAAAGACCATAGAGATGGAATTAAGGAGGAGTCAGTGGGAGAAGCAAACTGAAGACCTAGATAGAAGGGTCCCCATGGAAGACAATTTGATTTCAAGGTGAAAAAGATGAAGGAATGAGTAGAGGAACATGACTTCTAGGCTGTTTCTCTAGTTGAAATTCCATGTTGAATTCCATCATCAGAGTTGAATCCATGGGAGAAATATGAGATGAGTACAAAATGGGTATAGATTAAGGAAGAATTAAGAGATATAAGTGGGCTGGGAATATGGCCTAGTGGTAGAGTGCTTGCCTCATGTACATGAAGTCCTGGATTTGATTCCTCAGCACCACATATATAAAAAAAGCCACAAGTGGTACTATGGCTCAAGTGGTAGAGTACTAGCCTCAAGCAAAAAGAAGCCAGGGACATTGCTCAGGCCCTGAGTGCAAGATCCAAGACTGGCAAAAAAAAAAACAAAAAACACACACACAAAAAAAAGAAAACCAAACCAAACCAAACCAACAACAACAAAAAGAAATGATTAAAAAACAAACAAACACATATAAAGGAGAAGCGTCAGTTTATAAGACTGAAAATACCTTCTTAAGACACAATGGAAGTCATAAATTCATATGAACAAATTCGTGTGTGGGGGGAGGGAGGAAGAAAGAGTGGCAGGGGGAGGCAGTGAGATCTTACTGATTACAAAAAGAAAAATAAATAAAGATTCACAGAGATGAGTATTTGTTTAAGGCTACTTAATCAGGTAATGCTAAAACTGGTTCAAATCTTTCCTTATTCTAACATTAGAAAAAGTGAGGAACAAGATTCTGGAAACCTCTTCCTACTCATCTTTGGTTTCCTTCATATTCGTTTTCTTGATTATAACACAGCCACTGACAGAAACTAATGCCAACCTTGACTTTACCCTCCCACCCTCTGTCCTCCCCTGCCTTTCAACATTAATTGTTACATGTATTCTGTCTTTTCTTCACTGCTATCTTCCTCTGCTGCTGCTTCTCCTTAGGAATTTTCATTTTGTGCTAGAGTTTTGGCAGTATATAAACTTTTAAAATGCTGTCTAGGTCAAGAAAATAAACTTGAAAAGAAAGTTGTTTAAGGTAAAGTACAAATAGAGCCATATAATAGTTTTAGTTGGTTTTAATCTTACTCTCTGTAAAAGTTTTTATTTACAAGTTATAAAATATTATATAGCACCTGCTTCATAAAAAATATGGGCTGTTTGGAGTTTACCTCACGCTTCAACACAATCACATTCAACTTCTCCTATGGCTGAGGAGACATGCCTGCCCCTACAGTTGTGGAGAAGGTCTTACAATGTCTTTTCTAGCTCTAGTTAGCTTCATGAATTGTTTATAATTAATTTTTATAATCACAAATAGATACTAAAGATTATAGGTTACTATAACTTCTAGTTAGAGTTTTCTAATAACTGACTTCCCCAATTAAAAATTCTTCTCCTGACCCAATGTGGCTTACTTTTTTGTTCTTTGAACCTTTTTTCTAATGAATACGTGCAAACTTTTCTCATTTAACACAAAGGTCTAATCTACCTTAGGTACTTTTAGAATGATTCCTCCTCTTGGGAAAGAGCAATATCTGTTTCCAAGGAGTTATGTGACATGGTAGGTACAAAGACAAAGTTATTTATGATATTGGTTACATTCTTATTCTGCTCCCAATGCTTTCATTTACTTATTAAATAGAAGCCATTAATTTAATTCCTCTGAATCTTCACTATCTTACCTGTAAAGTAGGTTAACCATAAATCTTAACTTGTGGGTTTTTTAAAATTAGGAATAGACTAGTTTCCTACTATATAATGTACATATGTAATGCATGAAGGATAATACTTGGCCCCAAAAGTTAAACTGGGCATGGTAGCATATGCCTATAATCCCAACACTTCAGAAAGTAAGACAAGAGGAGCCTGGTTTAGAGGAGAGCCTGGGCCACCTAGTGAGTTTGAGATAATGTCACAAATAAAGTTTCATTACAATGACATATAAAATCTGACTAAGAACCAAGTTTTTAAATAGAGTTAATCTTAGAATAAATTCATAATTCTAGCAAGAAATCTTCAAATTTTCATTTTCTGCCTTGATAATGTTTGTAGTTCAATTTACCATCTATTCATTGATTATTATCAGGTAAAATGAAACCCTAATCAGTGCTATTGGTAAACACATCTTCCCAGGTCGCCCTATGTGTCCCACTTTTGTTGCTTTAATATCTCTGCCCCAGTGGCCCCTTACCAGCAGCCTCTCACCTGATTTTTCCTGTATACCTTATACTGATTTTCTTTAACCAGATATCACATTCTGACACAAAATATAGATTCAAGGCTCAAGGCTAGCACTCTGCCACTTGAGCCACAGCGCCACTTCTGGCCGTTTTCTGTATATGTGGTGCTGGGGAACAGGGCTTCATGTATATGAGGCAAGCACTCTTGCCACTAGGCCATATCCCCAGCCCCGACAGCATCTCTCTGGTTCATTGGCATGTAACATAACCTTGAAAAGAGTGCCTATTGTCTACAAATTAACCACTAAATACTTGTTGAGTTAATTTTATCTAGTTCTGGTAAGCCCAGTGAGATCTAACATACAAATAATGTCTTCCTTTTTTACATAAAATTACTGGGGATTGTGGTTCTGTCCATTCAGAATCCTTAAAACTAAGTGGAAAAAATTACATCTCGTTTTCCATGAGCTGTAGTTGAAATTTAACACATCACTTGTTAACAAATATAAACAACAGACCGCAATCTTATACATACCTATATTTTTGTTTTCCATATATATGGCATATTTTATGCCATATTATACTTGCAGATAATTTGCAATATTATTTACACTAAATATGTTTCAAAATTATAGTATTTATGAGACCTATTTATTTCTTGTTTTTGGTTGTACTAGGGTTTAAACTCAGGGCATTGTATTTTCCAAGCATGTTCTCTACCATTTGATCCATACTTCCAAGACTTTTGTACTTCTAGTATTTTTTTTGTCATTTCTTTATTGGTAAAGTGATGTACAGAGGGGTTATGGTTTCATATGTAAGGCAGTGAGTACATTTCTTAGCCAACTTTTACCCCCCCTCATTTTCTCCAACCTCCCTATTTCCCTCCCATCTCCAGTTGGTTTATACAATACAGTTTTGTAACTATTACTGTTGTATTGGTTTGTCTTTTTATCCATTGTCTCTCAATTTTGATGTTCCCTTTCCCTTCACTAATTTCAAAACACATATATACAATATCCAGGTTACTAAAATCAGTTACAGTGATATCAGGGGTTAATCCATGAGAAAGAAAGACAAAAGAAAAAGGACATAATTTCACATGGTATGGTGAAAATAACAACAACAATGATAAACTACTTGTTTCCGTAACTTAGAGTTCGTTTCACTTAGCATCATCTTATGTGCTCATACGTACACAGCTTTGAGCTATTGTAATCTTCTGCTAGGACTATCGTGGACATGTACTAATTATTCGCAGTGAGGGACACCATAGAGTCTATGTTTCTTTTGGTCTGCCTCACTTCACTTAGAATGATTTTTCCCCAAGTCCTTCCATTTCCTTTGTAATGGGACAATGTCATTCTTTCTGATTTTTGAGGGTTTCACTTTTAGCCCAGTCAGCCTAGACCACAATCTTCTAATGCTTCCTGAACATCTGGGGTGACAGGCACATACTGTCATGTCCATAGTTTGAGTTGGGGCCTTGTAAACTTTTTGCCCAGGCTGGCCTTGAACTTTGATCCTCAATCTCAGTCTCATGCTCACTGAAGATAACAAGAGTGAGCCACTGTGCATGGCTTTGATACTTTTTTATTCTGATTTCAAATATGATAATAAATTGCAATGGTCATGATTCAAATAGTAGAGTGCTTTCTTAGGAAGCACAAAGCTATCAATTTGAGTTCTAGTATCAAATATAATGATATCAGTTGTATATCTGACTATATAAGGACAGGGACCATTCCCAACATATGGTAAAATGGCTATCTTGTGAGGGTGAGTTACTTCATGACTTGACTACATCAAATATTGTGACCTATTTCTTCATATGGTTCACCAGCACATGTTTGTGCATTCCTGGTGTGAAAGTCAGACTTGCCTTCTAGGGATCACTGTTTCCCTGCCTTCCACACAAATGTAACTCACTTTAGTCACAGAAATGGGTGGTTAGGCTGTGGTTATGTGATTATTTCTCTCACTGTTTCTTTCCATTGCCATTTCTTTCAACCTGCCCTTTGTTTAGCCAGATAAAATTGTAGGTCATGGCCTACTTGCGTTTCCTTCCTGTTTCAATCTCCTGTCTTGAATTTGCTTTTAGCCAAAGAAATGCTTGACGAGGATGAGAAATCATTATCTAGGTGTTTAGATTTCATTCTCACCCATTCCAGCCATCACCACCCCCAAGTGAGAGAGTTGACTTAGTCCTCCTATCTATCCATCAGTTAGCACATTCTCATGGGGTGTCAGCATATGCAAGTCATAGTGACATCTCAAATCCTCATAAAGTGTCTATCCTCAGGCCACTGAAAATTTAATTAGGTTGAGAACATATATGTCTATAAAAAGTTAGCTGGTAACATCACAAAATCATATCAGATAAATATTAAAGTGGTAGAACATCGAAGCCCCATGAGTTTAAAGGATTATTTTAAACTAGAGTTAATTGGGAAATACTCATGAAGAAACTGAAGTGATCTGCAACTAGAAACTCCATATCTACATAGGATAATTTCCTCAGTGCTAAAAACATTTAACTGCAGCTTATAATGACACAAATACAGATATAGGGTTTATACATTAATAAAAGATGTCACTAAAGACAAAAGGTACATGTGTATCATCAGGTGTTAAAGAGTACAATTTATTTGGGAAGAGGAAAATTAAGTTTACTAGGAGATTAACTCTATTTTTGCAAAATCTTCCATTGGTTGCAGCCAGCTAGGTGAGGATAATGAGTTGTTCTATACCTAAAAACATTCACTCTGTATTTCAAAAATGAGAATGATATGGGCTAAGACAATGTGAAAAGTAACTAATATATCACTTTAGTTTCGTTTGACTTTTCTTTCCTTATTTCTTCAACAAAAAGAGATGCAAAGGACTAAAGAAAAAGTAGAAAGTGAACTTTGAAAGAGGTGTTGGGAGAAAATAAGCACACTGATAACAATGACAAACCATATGCATAGCTCTCTGAATCCTTTGTGAAACATGTGTACTAAAAGAGAGAAGATGTAGTTGGCTGGTGCCTGGAAAGTACACATGCTGGAGAGTTCAGGACATAGTATATTTGTGTGTTTGTTCTCAGAAGACATTTTCAGGTGCCAATCTTTCCCTAATATAAGTTATCTTTTTAAATTGAGGAACATATGAGATTTCTACACAGAACATGAATCTGCAAAGGTCCATTAGAAAGTTATCTGACATTTAAGTGCAATTAAAAAATCCCACTACTCCTTGCATAGTTTGTTTTCTTTATTTGAAGCAGTCAGGAATTTAAAAAAATAACCAAAATCATTTTTTTTAAACCTTTCAAGACATTCACTTTTGGATTAAGCCCAAACATACAATCAGTAAGCCAAAAATGGACTATTTTCACAAAGAGTTGAGTGATGGAAAGCAGAAGTTGTCATGGAAAGTGTTAGGTGAATAGGCTCATTAAAAACAACAGGGGAAAATGGATGTGGATTAGAAATAGGTATTTCCTTACCTTTTAAAAACTCTGGAAAATTATTTCTCTTTGGAGGATGATCATTTGAACTAATTTGCCTACATTCCAAATATTACAGGTCTTGTGACAGTATGGGACTTTAAAAAATAAGCCTCCTTGCCCCCACCTATTCTGTGGGCACACTGGACCTAACTTAAAGGAAACACTGTTCAAACTGTAAGCATAGTGACTGCAGCAGTGATTTGAACTGACAGAACTTTATAGCACATCATTTACTTACTAATATAAATTGTGAATACAGTTCACTTGTTTACTTTAAGCTCCCTCAAAATGGCATATTAAGGTATGTTTTCAGATGAAGTATCCACAAATTATTAGTTGAGGACTGGGAATGTGGCTTAGGGGTAGAGTGCTTGCCTAGCATGCACAAAGCCCTGAGTTCAATTCCTCAGCACCGATAAACAGAATAAGCCAGAAATGGCACTGTGGCTCAAGAGGTGAAGTGCTAGCCTTGAGCAAAAAGAAGCCAGGGACAGTGCTCAAGCCCAGAATCCAAGCACCGGGATGGGCCAATACATATATATGAAGCTGTGGAGCTGAGGGATTCTCAAAATTTTGTTCCCTAACCATCAGTTTCAATATCATCTGAAAACTTGGTAACCCAGGTTTTCCCTTCAGAAACTCAAGGAGACAATCTAGCAATTTGAGATTTTAGCAAGCTATTTAACTGACTTGGATGAACTCAGTTCAAAACATAATGCTATAGAACTGAAGTATGTAGATGTAATGAAGTAAAAGAAATATTTGCTAGTCTTTAAAGAAGTCCAAATACCTTTATTGGTTTTTAAAGCTGAGACAAACCTGACTGAACATGACTACATAACGTGCCATTGTAGCACAGTAGACTTATGAAACATTTGTTAATTAATTGAAAATTATCCAAATATTTGAAAATGTTTTAAATTTTCATTATCTTATATACTTAACACAGAAGTCATTTCTAGATGACAATTTTGGATGCCACGAGATTCAGAGAAAATGCTCTTAAAAGATCCCAGTTAACTTGTGCTTATGTGAAATATTCCTAAAGTGAGGACTGATGGTAATCTCACAATAACTGAAAATTGTAGGATTAAAACACTTGAAACCTGTCTAATTCTGTCACTTGTAATTCTCTTCACAACTCACAAATAGGAATCTAAGAAATACTGTCAGATAATATCTATATTCTGACTATGTATATATATATATATATTATTCTTGACAAATATTCTATTATGTTGAAACTCCAACTCATTGGAAGATTTTTTTATCTGTTTCAAAAAACAAGACAAAGAAAAAGAGCATTGCATTACCCAGAAAACTTTAGCTGCCAATGGAATAAGATTTTAAACCAAGTGCTTCCATAGGCAGTGCACAAATAACTAAGATACTTGACTCCTCTGTCCCTCAATTGCTTTCCATTAAACAGATCCTACTTCAATCAGCCACTGTGACATAACAAGCAATTATAAACACAATAATTTAAAACAGAAAAGAAATACTTTCTTATGAGGAACCTGTGAGTGGCTCTGCACCTTGGTTAGGGTTGACCCATCTCCACTGAACTCACTGTGCTAATATACCAGGTGGGTAGGAGCCAACCAGCTGGTCTCCCTGTGGTCTCTCACTCCATTATAGGCAATCATGGCTTGTTCTCATGGCTCTGGAACAGATCCAGAAGAACAAGTAGTTGCAGTCTCTTGAAGCTGATGCTCTGAATGGGCAACACAATCTAGGTTGCCACATTGGCTTGGCCAAGTCATAATGCTCACAAAATGAAGAGAAACAGCCAGCTTTAATTGCAAGCACTGTAAAGTCCCACTGCTATTGGTAACCGTACAAGAAATAATGGGAGGGGTGCACTAGCAGTCACTCTACCCCACTGGCTTGAAAATGCTATGAAATAACAGGAAGTATGTGCTCTAGAACTCTACTGAATGTACACTAGGTAGTGTTTGAGGTACACAGAGATATTGAGGAAAATGGATGATGCAGGAAAGATATAACGTATTTGTGAAAACTAGAGTAAGCATGTTTTAAGCAAGGCTTCTCTTTAATTATTGTCTGAGTTTCACATAAAGTCTGCTTCATCAACTGGATAAATATTTGACTGCTGTTCAGTAAATTGCATTAGTTTACTTTAACTGTATGCTCAGCCTTATTCAGGCATCCTACATTAGGCAATGTAGTGTGTAATGCATCTCTGCAGGTGACCAGAGCTATTCTCCGTATGAGGTAAATTAAAACTCATATTTTAAAAATTAAACATTCTTGCACTTCATGATTTCAATATTTAATTATAACCTGTGTCAAGGCCTAATCTCTGACTGAGTCAGGCATGAAATTAATCAAAAAAAAAAGAGGCAAAAGCTTAGCAATTCTACTACACTGTAAAAAATAATGTGGTTTCTTTAGTCACACAGAGATGTTCATATCCATTTTTGAGGAAGACTTCTAGGTGGAGAGTTGATAGATTAAGTTACATTCTGTGGAGGAATGACCTATTCAGAAAAGTCAGTAACCTGAAATGATTTTTGTTAGTTTAGGCAGGTAATTGAACTTCTGTTTTTTAAGTATTGGTAAATTATTGACCCTACTAAAAGAGATAATACCATAAAAAAGAATGTACCATTATCTTTTATGAAGCAAAAATAAAAATATATACCCAGTAATGCATTTCTTATAATTCTTGTGTTTGCTCTAATTTATGCATTCTATTGGATTTTCAAAATGTCTTATATAGGATAGAGTACACAAAGAAGTTTTCATAGGGATCTATTTTTCTGGAATAATGTCTTGCAAGCCTTTTACTTCCTACAGAAATTTGCATATACTATAGGCCTATATTTCCAAAAGAGAAATGCATCAGTTTGGAGGAGAGAAGTGTATCAAGGTTAGTCAGTAAAATTACAGGGCATTAGACCAGCCATGGCAAAGCCACACAAACACATCAAATTGTTTGGTGAAACAAACTGGTTAAGGAAGATGAATGAATTATTTTCTCACCAAAAGAGCAAGATTAACTAAATTATCTTTAAAAGTTGACAGAGTAGAACAGAAAATTTCAAGGATCCGTACTGATTTATTTGTGTCTGTGTTTAATGACTCTTTCCCTTGATAGTCATAATGTATTACAAAAGAGTAACAGGAAAATTAAATAAATAACTATTAGTCATAGAGGATTACAGTAGGAAACATTTCTAAATTTTGATAAAGGCATCATAATAATTTTTTGAGGAATTTACAAAAATCCTCTGAATTATGTATTAGTCTTTTCTTACAGATGGATAAGTTAAAGACTGAAGGTATAAAATGAACTGTTTGTATTTACACACACAGTACACAGAGAGATGGAATTCAAACCTTAGCCTATTTGATTTAAAAGTCTGTATACTTAACTATTGATCCCATTGCTTCTTCCTATAGTACTTACTGCATTGGGAACACCAAACCCTTCTACTATAATAAAAATATTTCCACTTAGGTCAGTTTATGAAGGGAAAAAAACCAACAGAAAGAATAAAACAGGGGAGGAACCAAGTCTTTATTACTGTAAAAATTAAAACAGCCTTTTCCATATCATTTCCCTTTAAGGCACATGATACTTACTCGGAACACATGCATCTAAACATCTGGGATATTCACACACACACACACACACACACACACACACACACACACACACACTCAATATCTCAATACATAAATAGTAGTTCGTAGTAGTTTTACCTACAATTTAATGATAAACTTCAAACCTACAACTAGTAATACAACATTTTACATTAAGCTTCACCTTGGGCAGCTAAAGTTTTCTGGGTAATGCAATGCTCTTTTTCTTTGTCTTGTTTTTTGAAACAGATAAAAAAAAATCTTCCAATGAGTTGGAGTTTCAACATAATAGAATATTTGTCAAGAATAGTATATATATATACATAGTCAGAATATAGATATTATCTGACAGTATTTCTTAGATTCCTATTTGTGAGTTGTGAAGAGAATTACAAATGACAGAATTAGACAGGTTTCAAGTGTTTTAATCCTACAATTTTCAGTTATTGTGAGATTACCATCAGTCCTCACTTTAGGAATATTTCACATAAGCACAAGTTAACTGGGATCTTTTAAGAGCATTTTCTCTGAATCTCGTGGCATCCAAAATTGTCATCTAGAAATGACTTCTGTGTTAAGTATATAAGATAATGAAAATTTAAAACATTTTCAAATATTTGGATAATTTTCAATTAATTAACAAATGTTTCATAAGTCTACTGTGCTACAATGGCACGTTATGTAGTCATGTTCAGTCAGGTTTGTCTCAGCTTTAAAAACCAATAAAGGTATTTGGACTTCTTTAAAGACTAGCAAATATTTCTTTTACTTCATTACATCTACATACTTCAGTTCTATAGCATTATGTTTTGAACTGAGTTCATCCAAGTCAGTTAAACAGCTTGCTAAAATCTCAAATTGCTAGATTGTCTCCTTGAGTTTCTGAAGGGAAAACCTGGGTTACCAAGTTTTCAGATGATATTGAAACTGATGGTTAGGGAACAAAATTTTGAGAATCCCTCAGCTCCACAGCTTCATATATATGTATTGGCCCATCCCGGTGCTTGGATTCTGGGCTTGAGCACAACTTGGGAGAAGGTAAAAATACTAACTTCTGATGCAAGTGTGATGTTAGTTTTTCTCAAACTTTAGGTTTCGACCCATTAGCATGGAGCAAATTAGTAGTTACCACGGCAATTAGTAGATTGTAAGTGGCATTTTAGAAAGAAAGAAGAAATAGGATAGAAATCTTTTAAATGCCTAAAATGCTATAGGGAAACATACAAATGAGTATTCTAGAAATGCTTGTGTCTAAAATACAATGTAAGCTGTATTTCTCAATATGAATTATGATTTAAAAATTAAAGTTATTGTAATAGTTTAGTTTAATGAATCCAACTGGAGTATTTTTAAATTGATTATCTTTAAATACTTTTACAAAGGGATTTCAATTCATATCTTTAAAAAAACACAAAATACATCTTGATGAACACCACTCCTTCCATCATTTTCCCCAAGCTTTCCCAACTCCACTCATATGCTTAGGTTACATGGTTGTGCTTTCACATATGTACAGTGGACATAATGACAATAGTTGGGTCTTTCAATCTGATGAACTTATTAGCACACCTATGATCAATAAATTACAATTCTTTGAAGATACTCAATCCTTGACTCACAAAAGTTCTAACCAAAAAGTTGGTGCTCATTACTCATCAGCTGGAATTTCTAGCTCCTCATCAATTGCCACAATATGAGTAGTCCTACAACTGCTAAAATAATTGCTAATAGTATAATTATTTTTTGAGCTTAAAGTTTAATTTTTCCTATTCAGCTTTTGTCTATTAAGTGGGTAAAATTGTCCATTGCTTGGTATAATATGAAGAAAATGCTTTTTCTTTTTTATTGTAAAGGTAATGTACAGAGGGATTACAGTTACATAAGTCAAGTATTGAATACATTTCTTTTTGAACAGTGTTTTCAATGGCCTTTTTCCCTCTTTTTGTATTATTGGGACTACCTGAAACCTCTTTAAAACATTAACCATACCCACTAAAATGATAACCTATATATTCTTGATTGCTAACATGTTTGAGCACTTATGCTCTTTAATCTCTTTTCCCCATTCTATCTAGATTATATGAATCACTACAGGAAAATATAACTTCTAAACCTCTTCCCTGAACCCTATGATTAGTGTCTGGAGTAGAGATCAGAAACTTATTTTTTTTTAAGCCCTCAATGATAATTACCCTCATAAAGTTTGTGTGAAACTTATATTGTCTTGTTTTTTCCTTAAGAAAACCTTTTGGAAGTAGATTTTAAAATTATCATTCTCATCTCATAAATGAGGAAAATAGAACCATACATAACACAAACCACCATCCTCAAGTTACAAAGCTAATATGTGTTGGAGCAGAAAACCAAGTACAGATATTTCAGATGAGATATTTGCATTCATATCACACATCCAACCACAACCACCTTTGAAAAATTGCATTGAATCTGTACATCCTCTCTTAAATTCCCAAGTTAATCTTGCCCTTCTTGTCTTCCTCTTTCCTCCAACTTTTCTTGCGATTCCAGCGTTAGTTCAGGAATGGAGATTGCCATGTGCCCCTTAAAAGTATGGTCCCCGTAAGTCCCTAAGATCGTTGTGAGGAAGATAACTAACTTATATGGAGGAAAGATTGTAACTCTGGTTTAGAAGCACCATCACCTTTCTGAAAAGCATTTTCTCACTCTGCATTCTCACTTCATGGCTGTAGTCAAGAGCTTTGACTGCTGTTGCTAATAAAGCATAAAAACAGAAACACTGAGTGTAAGCAGCCATCTTTATTGGCATGCTTGAAAACTTGTTGTCCTATGGCAACACATACAACATTTCAAACCTTCAGAATGGCCTGCAAACCTCACTGTATCTAGTTTGGAAATACTTTACCATCTCCAAAGGAGAACTTCTAGCTTTAAGTTATTAAATTATCTTCTCAGTCTCTGGCAGTCTCTAATCTGCTCTTTGTCTCTAGGAGTTTGCTTTCTGGTCATAACAAATGAATATAATCATACCATATGTAACCTTTTGTGTCTGACATTTTCAATTAGCGTTATCCTTAAAATTTTCTTCCATGTTATAGTGTCTATCAGAACTTTATTTTTTTCTAAATACTCAATAATATTCCATTTTGCAAAATGAACAATTTTGGTTATTATTATTTAGTTGATGAACGTTTGGGGTGTTTCTATATTTTGGCTGTCATGTATGCTGAAGCTATGAACATTTTTGTACAAGTAATACTTCAGGGTATATATCTAAGACTGAAATTGCTGTGTCACATGAAAATTCCCTTTTAAAATTCTTTACGAGTCACCAAACTGCTTTTCATAGCTGTAACTTGGTGTTACTATAACCTCACAAACAGCATATGAAACATATTCCATATGTAAAATGCTTTTGTTTCATCCCTTCCTTCCTTCTTTCCCCTCTCCCTTCCTCCTCTTCTCCTCCCACCCCAGCCTCCCTTCCTCTTCTCCCTTCCTCCCTCTTTCTTTCCTTCATTTCTACTGGGTATGGAATTGTATATTTCCAAGGTCATAGGGAATGATTTGCATTCCCTATGACCATTCATTCTGTCATACCAGGGGTATGACAGATCAGTTATGTTGATCATGGGCTAAGTACTAACTAACCCATTGAGATGTCTTATTTAAGGGGAATGTGTGGGTGATATTAATTCTATGGCCATGATATAAGAACCAGATGCCAGGTATAGATTCAGAATAGCTACCCCCACGGTTCATTGGCTCGGAGCGAGAAGGGTAGGGCAAGTGGGTGGGTTGATGGTTTCATGGAGGATGGTAGATTAAGGGACACAATGCAGCAGGGGATATCCACATGGAGAAGGACTTATCAAATAGGATGGACTAATGTGGTAGTAGGGATTGTTGTTGACAAGCATTGACTTAATTTATAGAATAATATCTGTAGTAAAGGTAATATTATGTGGATACATATATTATGTAAATGTACTTTATAAGATGAATAGTACATGCTTGCAAGCATGGTGAATAGAATTGTATGTGGAACAAGCATGTGATGGTTAATGTATAATTAATCATTGTATGCATATGTTTTTTTAAAGAGCATTTAAATTCTTTAAAGTGGTTAAAATTAAACCTGATATAAAAGTTTGAAAGTTTTGATCCCCCAAATACAGGGAGTAGTTTAAGTAAGAATTCTGGCTTTGGGAGTTGGTGGTAGGATTATATTCTTTCCTTGATGTTTTCAGAAGATACAGTCTTCATCTTAGGTTTACAAGACCTATATAATCTTTATACTGTTAAGACTGTCTTCATTGAAGTATTTTGTTTTCAATTAGTCCGGCAATTGGTATGAAAACAAGAATATTAGAAAAGTAGAGGATAGATGCGATTTGACCAATAATAATAAATGGAGGTTCAACTGGTTGGCCTCCAATTTAAGTGAGAATAAATTGGTCAGAGACTAAGGCTCAGAATAAAATTTGACTAATAGGTCAGAACATTAGGCCATATTGGTAAGCTGTATGTAGGAGAGGAAATAAAGCCAGGACTAGGATGGAAAGGACTAGGGCAATTATTCCTCCGAATTTATTGGGAATAGACCATAGGATAGCATAAGCGAAGAGGAAATACCATTCAGGTTTAATGTGACATGGTGTATTAAGGGGATTATCTGGTATATAATTGTCTGGGCCTCCTAAAATGTCAGGATAAATTAAAACAAGGGTAAAGAAGAAGGCTAACAATACTACAACTCCTAATAGATCTTTGGTGGTATAGTATGGGTGAAATGGAATTTTTTCTGAATCAGATGGAATACCTAGAGGATTATTAGATCCTGTTTTGTGAAGAAAAAGAAGGTGAACTATGGCTATAGCTGCAATAATAAAAGGTAGAATGAAGTGAAATGTGAAGAAGCAAGTAAGTGTAGCTTTATCAACTGAAAACCCCCCTTAAGTTCATTCAACTAAGTCTGATCCGATGTATGGAATAGCTGATGGAAGATTAGTAATTACCATAGCTCCTCAAAATGATATTTGTCCTCTTGGAAGAACATACCCTATAAATGCTGTGGCTCTTACTAGGAACAAGAGGATAATTCCAATGTTTCAAGTTTCTTTACAAAGATAGGAGCCATAACAAATACCCCGGCTGATGTGAAAATAAAGACAGAAAAAGAAGAGAGAGGCTCCAAGCTACTTTTTCATATGATTCTTGACTTAGTTTAACATCTTTGGAGCCATTTCTAAGTTTTACCTTTGGAACCACCTGATCTCTTACTGCTTGATAACCTCACTTTCTCTGCCTTCCTGTAGGCAATAAGGATGGTGATAATCATAATAGATACTTAAAGCTAGGAAGAATGCTATGCACCTTTAATACTTCATTTAATCTATCAAGCTCATCACCATTAATTTTTTTAAAACCTTGAAGTTCAGAGATGGTTGAGTTGAATATGGTTCACTAAAGTCAAGAGATTGGTTTCAAAGCCTGTCTTTCTTATTTAAAAAATCCATTCTGCTAACCACTGTTCCAACAGTCTATAAACTATCTTGTATGACTTACATATACAAGAAAATTATTTTAACTATGTAGCATCATATATAATTTTAGTTAATGATAAGAATATGATTATCCATATAATGTAATATAAATATTGTCATTTAAAATGTAACTGTTAGATAAGTTTTAAATATTTCTAAGGGAATCTAAATGCCATAGAGATACAGAAGCCAGAAGAAATGATTTTAAAAAATTATGAACAATCTCTACTTCTTGCTTGAGATTGAACTTTCATTATATTACCTCCTTATGTTATTATCATAATAAGTCACTGTTCATGCTTGAAGGTCTTTTATTGATCACCTTCACGCATTTCCTGTATCAAAAATATATAAATAAAAATTGAACTTTAAATAGCTTCTGGAAACCATAAGGCTATGAGGGTTAAGCATTCCTTCTGACGGAGTGGTTATTATGTTATTAGCTATAGTCAAATGATAAAATAAACAAAAATAATTACAGATGCTGCTAAATTCTAGTTCATGATAACAAACATGTCTGTGCTGGAAATACTTCCATTATCAGAAAAGAGAAGGGTGCTATGGAATGAAAAAGCATCCATAAACAATTTTATTTCAATTCTGTCCCTTTACTTGACACCCCTGAAGAATTTTAACTATGGAACAATGCAACATAAATTTGTAATAGATAAAAAGTATATGTTACATTTTCTTTTTTTTTTCTTTTTGCTTTGGAGGATCAATTGAGAGCAGCTAAATTGGAAGGTAGAGTAGAAAAGGGAATATGGCAGGTATGTTGCCTTCTCCACTCCAAACGCCATTCTGAAACAGTTCAATTAATTCATTTAACTGGGATTTGCATACTCCAGTTAGATAATCTGTATTCTGAATTACATTAGTAAAGGAATGGCTAAGATGTCAGGCCCATGACACCTGTGGAATCCAAAAAGAAATTCACTATTCAGTGCATGAATATAGTCTTAATATTTTTGCCCAGGCTATGTTCTTTAATTATTGGAACAACTCTGCAAGTAGCATTAGATTCACTAGAGTGAGTCACTTGTCAGGTAATATAAAATACAAAGTGCTGAGCCAAGGTTTGAACTCATTCTGCCTCCTCTTTCCTTCGTTTCTTTAGTAAGCTGGTATCAGCTAGAAGTAATAAAACTCAGGTTGCAAATCTAATAATAATGTTGCCAATATTACTTCTCTGAGTTGCTAATTCCCTTAACAAACTTTTGTAATACTATGATTTCACCTTCCTTATGATTGACAAAGCAACCAAGATCACAACTTTAACAAGTCTGTAATTAGTGAGCTATGAAGAAGATAATTTTTTTATGGAAGAAAAAATTTCTTATTGAGCAAGAAGGTACTGACATGCCAGGACTTCACCTGAGGTCAGGATCTCAAGATGCAGTCGAGAATATTTTTTTCTGAGAAGACATTTTCATCCATTGCCATCTACCAATGGCAATTGAACATGCCCTGAGCAACAGCAAAAACCAGGTGAAGTTGCACCCCAATTATGAAGGGGTGCATAGCTGAGGATCTCTAGTTTAGAACTTTCTAAGTTGTAAGGTTGTGACTCATGTTTGACAGAGGAGAGATAATTGTCTACGGTTGGTAAGAGGGGTCACTACACAATAACATTTTCTTTGGTAAAAGTGAGATAATTGTAAAGCTAAATTGCTAAACTGTAGCATAGTTTCATTTCTCACATGGTCAAGAATTCAGATTCTAGAAAATGTAAGACTATAATTTATTCATGGGTTATAAGGTAATGTTAGGTTTTGCCATCATTCTATAAATAGAGCTATAAAAGCACAGACCAACACCTTTTAGTTACCCTGCAAGTAACTTCATGGTCAGATTTATCTGGTGTACTGAGCAGAAAGCCATTTTCTAACACATAATGAAAATATTTGGAAAACCACTAGAGCAATGAAAGTTATAGAACTCTTAAAACTGCAATTGTCTGATTCCATTATTGTAGTGGAAAGTATTTGGGAATGTTTTACTTTCCAAGTAAATAGCACAGGGTAGTTTTGAGATTTCTAATTGCCCCATGCTTTTTCTTTAAAGAATAAGTTCTCCTGAGAAAGCAAGGAGAAAAAAAGAGGAAACTCAAAATGAACAAGAAAAGGGGTTGGGAATATGGCCTAGTGGCACGAGTGCTTGCCTCATGTACATGAAGCCCTGGGTTCGATTCCTCAGCACCACATAAACAGAAAAAGCTGGAAGTGGCACTGTGGCTCAAGTGGTACAGTGTTAGCCTTGAGCAAAAAGAAGCCAGGTACAGTGCTTAGGCCCCGAGTCTAAGCCCCAGGACTGGCAAAAACAAAAACAAAAACAAAACAGAAAATGAAGAAGAAAGACTTTAAAGGGAGGACTTTGATTTCCCCATTAGGATTTCTTTAGGTGACATCATACATGGAAAAACACCATACAGTCATGTTTGAGTGTGTCTCTCCAAAAATTGTAGGTAAACATTATAAAGAATACAAACATATAAACAGAGAATGAGGTCTTACCTAGTAGGAAAAACATTAATTAGAGAAATGTTTTTATGTTTTCAAATATTCACTTTTTTAGATGTTTATAGTATGTCTTCCTTTTCTCCTACTTTTTGACATTAGGCTAATTTCACTCCTCACTGGAGTCTCTAGTACAGAGCAGGCTTAAAACATGGAGGAGATGTATGTAAGAAACTTATTTTCAGCCTACTCAAGAAAGAGGATCCAGGGAAAGCTAGCACATGATTTTGAGAAGATTTCAATTAAGAACTACCAAATACTCTTCCAAAGTTCAAATAAAGATTATTTTGATATTCATCGACAAATTTGTGAGTAAGCTCAGGATAAGTGGGAGGCAACACATAAGAAGACGAGGAGAGAAAGCTCATCATCAGCTTCTATTTTGGAAAAAATCCACTTAGCAAAATTACCTAGAAAAAAACATAAACATTGGTAGACAAACTGGTTTATCTTGAGACCTTTATTATAAGATAAGTGAACACTGGTTTCCTTGACTCTAGGAACTGTGTAACAAACTGACAAAACCTAGGCACAGTATATCAAAGAGCCACAAGAGGTTCCTTAGAGAACTCACAGATAACATTTCTTCACATGAAACTTGATAAGTCTAATTCCCAGTCTCTAACTTTTCCTGTATTGCTTCATATCTAGTCTAATTCTTTTTATTCCAAGAACTTTTTTATGCCTCTTAATGTATTGTTGGGAATTTGCTTTTAGGCTCTTGGGTAACAGGAGGAAAATGAATTGCAATCTAGTGGAATCCTGACAATATAACTACTGCATTGTGAATACTACAGGCAGCAAGTAAAGATGAAGAGAGTGATGTTTGATTTTGCTAAATTGTTTCCTCCACAACTGTGCTTTTGTAGAATAAATCCAGGACATGAAGTAGCTGTCTAAGGATAATGTAGTAGTTGTGTTACTCAATGTCAGGCAGAAAGAAGTAAGTGGTTGAATTTGGGAAGAGCTTGAAAACACTGTGAGCATCATTTGGAATAATATACAATTATTGTATTATTTTATATTGTATATTTTATGTATTTAATGAAGTACACTAAGTACAAACAACACTAAGTAGCCATGTCATTAAGCAGAGCGTGCGCACGTGCGCGTGTGCGCACACACACACACACACACACACCACAGTTCTTACAGTGGGAAAATGACTGCTGTCAAACTGCTAAGATCATAATAATTACTGACCAAATACTACTTTCAGTTTTTGAAATGACTTTTATGATTAGTAAACTTTAGCTATGTGCATAATCACTAGTAGCATGTAGGTAAACTTCAAAGAGAATTAAATAATCTTGCCAAGAACACACAGTCCAGTGAACACACAAAATGGTTTGTTATTGTAATTCTTAGAGTGTACTCAGTGGGTAGGCCTCTTGAAGCCTACTGGCTTTCTAGTCTACTTCTTTCTTCCCTTTAACATTGTTCTTGGTATTCTCCAGTTGTCTGCCCTTAACTTAAAGCCCTGAATCTACCCTGAAAGGCATATGGTAAGGTCTTGAAACATTTTGCAGCTCTCTGTTAGAAATCCTGAAGTAGATTGTGATTATTGTTATTGTTTTTCAGGAGATTTGAATCTTTCAAACTATTAAAAGAAAATAACTATAAAACCTTTAGGATTTTCTTGAAAATACTGACCACCTCTCAAACATTATCTCTGAATTAACATACAGCTGCATTTAAAAACATACATTTTTAAATATGTATATATTTGACAAAGGAATTTATAACCAGAATGTATATTAATAAAGTTTCAAATACTCAGAATATGACTCAGTGGTAGAGCACTGTGCAGCATGTGTAAAGCCTAGTTTGGGAGGTTTTTATGAAAAAAGAAGAGAATTCTTAGTAGTTTCAAGGTGAAGGCTGAAGTATTGCAAGATTGAAGTGATCAAGTGTAAGCTACATGGCAAGAGATAAATTTTATTAAAAATCTGTAGTTATTGATTAACTTAAAAATCTCATATCTTTTGCAATATATTGCTATTACAGCAATAAGAATATCAATACCTGATATTTCTAGCTAACCACTATATGCCAAGCAAAATTTTATGTAACTTTATAAGTTTTTTTTTTCCTAGTCCTGGTGATTAAACTCAGGGCCTGGACACTGTCCCTGAGCTTCTTTTGCTCAAGGCTAGCACTGTACCACTTGACCCACAACACCATTTCTGACTTTTTCTGTTTATGTGGTACTGAAGAATCGAACCCAGGGCTTCATACATGCTAGGCAAGCACTCTAGTAAGCCACGTTCCCAGGACCAAGGGTATTTTTAAGTCCTGAGTTAAATAAACACCCATTAGCCTACCACACTAGATATAGAGGGTATTATTTACAATGCTATGACATATGTCTTTTTGCTTGTCTCTGAAATTAGAACATATTGAAAGACATGGGTGTCTTGATCCTGGTATATGTGGAGATGAGGGAAGAAAAGTCAGGTCATAAAATGTCTATGCATTTCATTCTTCTTAACAATGTTGTTAGAGACTGAAATCTAGGTAAAACAATTCTGGTATCTGATTTAGCTCTTTCTGTACATTTTTGAAATTCTTGAACATATTGTTTTTCTAGATATGAAGTACTTTTTTTCACTGGTCTTGGGGCTTATATTCTGGACTTGCGTGCTGTCCCTGAGTTCCTTTTTGCTCAGACCTAGTACTTAACCACTTGAGCCACAGTGCCACTTTCAGACTTTTCTGTGATTAACTGGAGAAAAGAGTCTCACAGACTTTCCTGCCCCAGCTGGCTTCGAACTGCAATCCTCAGATCTCAACCTTCTGACTAGCTAGAAGTATAGACATGAGCCATCATCAACCTGCATGAAGTACATTTTTATGTGACTACTCTGTTTTAAATCTGTAAATAAATAAATGGCATGCTTATACTTCATTAACCCCATGCTCTAAAGAGGAACAAGGCAGGACACACCCTGGAATGCATGTCTACGCTAATTTTAGTAGATCATCAGAGTTGAGGTTCTGGACATTGTCTCCTTTTTTATATGTGACAGGATCAAGCCACATATATGCCCATCAATTTAGACTGTGCATACTGTCCTGGTCTTTGCTATGGAATGATTTGAAATAATGTGTTACATGGTAGCTTTAAAACAATTGTTAATTCTCTATTTTTCCCAACATAAGTAGTATTTATTCATAGAAAACTACTGTGCTAGGAAAATTTCATTCATTCTTGAAGAATAAATTCCAAATCTAAGGTTTCTTCTGTTAAGTCTATGACACACTTATTCTATCATTTCATTCATTGCCTTTAAGAATTAATTACACATATAAAATGGACCATAAAGGCAATTTCACTCCATATTTATACTCTTTCCCTAAGCCAAAACTTAAAGGGTAGTATTTTATACTTTTCAATAGGTTCACTTTGTATCCTTTCTACTTTAGTAACATACTCCTTGATTTATTGTTGGTATACATTGTTTAGTTTCCTTTAGAAGCAACTGACTTCTGTTTTATTTGCATCCAATATCAACCATATAGGTTTATTTATAGTTTGAGTGATTGAACCTGTGTTTTTACTTATTTATTATTTCAAGAATATATGAATTGGCTTATGCAATTAAAATTAGGTTAATAAAGATTAATTAGGTTTGGATCGCTTACCATGTAATTCATATATGTATATGTATATGTGTATATATGTGTGTGTATATATGTGTGTATATGCGTGTATATATGTGTATATATGTGTATATATATTTATACACATTTATATATATATAAAATAGAAGTGAATCAGTTTATCTATTATCTTTAGATGTTGCCTTCTGAGCTCTAGGTCAACTTCAACTCTTTTGAGTAAACTTCCCTTTGGATTCCTATAGACCTCTAGCTTATTTAGTTCTCTCTCTTCAAAAAGCAAGTTTCAGGACAATTTACACTAGTGTGAATTATTAATAACTGTTAGCATTATCATATTATATCTATCTTCACATACACTTTTGCTCATATTCCCTACAATAAGCATGGTTTTTTAACAACAGAAACCAAATTATAAGTGGGTGAGAAGAGAGATCCTCTCGGAGTCTGGGGAAAACATCCCTGGCACCCAGAAATCACTGGATGTAACTTCTTCAAACATCTAATCATAGTACTGGTGAAATAAAAATAGTTGAATACAATATTCATAAATATCCATAGAAAAACGTCCAGCTGTAAATGCTTCTGGAATTCTACAGGTACTGTGGGCTATTTTGCTTCTCATTTGAGTGCTTTATAGGTCACTAAAACCTCTCCTATCAATTTCTTCAGTAACCTTCCTATAACAAGATCTCACCTTGTCTCAACTTTTTCTTTCTATAAAATGAAAATAGTATAACTTCTTCTTATTTATAGGATAATCAGGCTTTAAAATGAACTTCTGGGTAAGAGTTCAGCAAACTTTCTATCACTGTGGTTTCCTCCTAGGGGATTCTGCCAGGTCTAATGTGAACTTTTTCATTTAGTTTGTGTTTCACTCGTTTTTGGCACTTGGGTGTGGTATACTAGATAGTTTCTCTACCCACACTGAAGGATTTCTGATCAGACAGCTGTTGGGAACACAAACTCTATAATTTGAAGATTTGGGTAATAGTAATTTCTGAGATGATATGGTTTTCAATATATATATTCCATATTTGGTAGAAGTGGTGAGACAATCATTGGATCATCAGCGAATATGAAATAAAATTATCAACTGGCTGGCATACAGCTTGATTGAGGTCATCATCAGAGGATCAACTATTAGTTCACAGGCTTTAGAGTCTGATACCTGATATTCTCATCCTGGGTCATCCACTTTTAGCTGTGTGGTCTTAAAATAACCACCTAACTACTCTGTGCCTTTGTTTCACATGTCACAAATGAAGAATATGTGCACGTACTTACAATTTTTTCATGAGGACTGTAGCAATTAACATATGTACATCTCTTAACATAAAATTGTAACTTTAAGGTTTATATAGCCATCATAATTGAAAGAATAAAATTCTCCATGGGGAAAATAAGAAGGATGTTTGGAATATGAAACAGATTCTGAAGAAAGTATAGTTATAAAAGCAAACTTGGAAAAGAAACAAATCAACAATTTACTAAAGCTCATAATGAAACTCAAGTCCAGCTTTGCTGAAGTTCACAAAGAAGAAAATTTGTAGTAGAGATATTAACTTGATAGTTTTGAACGTAATAAAATGCACATAAAACGTGTTAAACTTGTTGATAGTTTTCATATTACTCTCATCTCTTATCTGAATGAGATAATATTCCATTTTCCATACCCATTATTGCACCACATAGACTACAAATGCCTGGTAAATCCATAGATGTTCATAGCTACTCATGCAGAAATGAAATATTTAACTAGAAAAAATATCTCATATTTGGGGAGCTATTTTCTGACATCCCTTCCTCTGATATTTGGAGAGCATGTAAAATGATTTATGCACAGAAACTTGAAGGAAATGCTCCCATAGTGACTTTTAGGATATTTCACGAACATTGCAAATACATATTTTAAAAGTGCTTTCTACTGTGAAGTTTTGCAAATGTTTTTTTTATCATGTAAAAGCACATTGAACAAACAAATCCTCTGGAGGAATTTCTTAGCTCATCTCATCAAAGACAATAAGCAGATATGGGTGTCCATTTTTTTAATAATAAAATAGACAATATGTGATGTGTATTAATTATGGTTATTAATTTAACTTTTGTTAAAGGAAAGATTAATTATAAAGCTTTTGCTGTAAGACAGCCCTTCATTACTTTTAACTAATGCTAAACATTTGCATTGCAGAAAAAATTATTTTGGTTTAATGAGAGCAGTTATTATAGAAAGTTAAGCATTTGTTTTGTATTTTAAATTATCTACAGGTACCCCTTTTGTAAGAAAACCTAGTAGATGGAAGTTTGGACTTCAAAACAGAGAGAGAAAAGATAAAAGACAAACCAATGCAACAGCAATACTTATAAAACTATATGCTGTAAACTAACGGAACAACTCATGGGGGAAAACGGGGAGGGGAGGAGACAGGATGGGGGGGCGGGAAGTGAGGGAGGAGGTAACAAGTTGGATAAGAAATGTGCACACTGCCTTATGTATGAAACTGTAACCCCTCTGTACATCACTTTGACAATAAATAACATTTTTACAAAAAGAGCTAGAGGGCAATGACTTGTGTTTCAAATGTTTCTTTTGTCATTCAGAAGGGTTTCTTTAAATAGTGACTCTTCTATTATATGTTAAAGTTTCACAGACAAAGGAGTTTAAACTTTAAATGTCAGATGCCGTTGCTATCTAAAGTTCAAAATTGAATCATGTATGAGATTATGATGCTAGTTAATGAAAAATTTTGACTGACAAAATATAATTTGTCTACTATATGCCTACAATAAAGAAAATTTGTTCATTTGATCTAAAATATAATTTTTGAGGCAGAATGACGTCTTTATGCTAAGGAATGTAGACTTAATGAAGGGAAAGTGATGGGTTGGACTTTGTGCCTGCAGCTACAATTAGTATTACAGTGTTAGGGATAAATTTCTGTGAACTTCAATGGTCAAGTATGTGTTATTTTACATGCTAATAGGATGTGAATTTTTGCACATTGGAAAAAATGTAACACCAAAATTTTGGCGAAATGACTAATAACCAATTTGATCAATTGAATGAGTAAAATTAACATTTACTGGTGAGAAAGGTATTAAACAAATACCTTTGTGTGAAGTTTCATATCACAGCATTTTTTTTATAATTTGTATATATTAGCTTTTTGGATCATGAAGACATTCAAATATATAAAAGTTAGCCTTAATTTTATAAAAGCTGTGAGTACTAGAACTCAAAACATAAAGGGAATTAACATTATTAACCACAGCTGAACTAAACTGCCTAGCTGAGTGCTAAAACAATTAAATTTTGCTTTATGAAATGATATGTCACTATGTTCAAATGGTTGTAAAATGTCTAATTGTTCTTATACTTATTTCCAACCCTATCACAGATTTCTTCTTATAGTCCCAGGACCATCCTAGCTGTTGCAGAAAAACTAACAGGTACAGTTAAGCAAGAGAATGGCCACTATACCTCTAGGAAACAATACTAGGAACACACATTTCTAGTTCTACTCAAGATCAGATGGCTCTAGGTGTGAAGTATAAGATGGTGTATTTTTACCATTCATTCACAGCTTACACTACGCAAATGTCAGTTTAATAAACATTATAATGTGACAATTTTTCCTATTTAAAGTTACCTGTTTTTGTCTTCTTTTCTTTTTGCAGTACTGGGATATGAACTCAAGGTTTGGGCTTGCTAGGGAGACACTGTATCATTTGACATGTGATCCTAGCCCTTTTTTGCTTTGATTATAGGGTCTTCTTTTTTGCCTGGAGCAGCTTGAACTATGATCCTTCTATTTATACTTCCCCTGAAGTGGGAACCGAGGGGCGTGCCACCATGGCTCAGTTTTTTGTTTTTTTCTGTTAAGATAGTGATCTGGTGCACATTATTTGTCTTTCCCAACCTGACCTCACACCACCATCCTCCCAATCTCCACCTCTTTCTTTTATTTTCTTTTTCTTTTTTTTTTTTTTAACTAGTCCTGGAGCTTGAACTCAGGGCCTGAGCACTGTCCCTGGCTACTTTTTGCTCAAGGTTAGCACTCTACCACTTGAGCCACAGCGCCACTTCTGGCCTTTTCAATATATGTAGTGTTGAGGAATCGAACTCAAGCCTTCATGTACACAGGCAAGCTTTCTACCACTGTGCCATATTCCCAGCCCAATCTCTATCTCTTGTGTTGCTAGGACTGCAGAAGTGAGCCCTCAGCTCCCAGCTTGAGGCATCTGTTTTTTTCAACTTCAATTTTTATGAACTAGTGGTCAAGAGTACAAAGTTTTACTGAGTAAAAAAATAACGTGAAATTTTTAGAAGTTTGTATTGAGATAACTATAAATTAGTAGGATATATAACTTCTTTATTAAAGCTGTCAAGTATGAATTATGCAAAAAATACTACCAAAGTAAATATAAAAGTTTGGTTGTAGAGTACTGCCTTCTGATGAATGAAAGAAACATTAGTTGCCTAATATGCTCACATTTCACTTTGAGATGATAAGTGAAAGAGTAAGAGTTGAAAGTTTCTACTGGTAAATCTATTCTTCAAATAGTCATTGATGATGAGAAGGAGAAGACTTGTATATTTTTACATTGATTATTTATATATTTGTTTATTTACTTATTGGCTTCATGTACTTTATGGATAAATTATTATGTTTGTGTTACTAGGTAATCCCCAATGGATAAAGTCCACCACCACTTTCTAAGAGCTTATTTTCAAATGCAGGGATGTTCAATTATCAATACAATTGCAATAATCACAGTTATAAGTTGATTCCATCTACAGTGATTTTTCTAAATATTTTATGCACTCCACCTGGCAAAATATAAATCCAAACAATCAGAACATTAAATGAGTTTAAGGATTGTCAGATCCATATTTTGTTTTGACTTAGGTTAATATTTATCTCCTAAAAGTGACTTGATTCTCACTCTGCCACATAATTTATATGTTAGAATATCTCCTCAGTGAATGTGTAACGTCTATGAGAAGATTAATGTGACAAATGATTTGGACATTACTAAAAACAGCAGTGGTGCAGCAATAGGGGCATAGGCCATGATCACTCAATGATTTCGGAAAGGGGGGAGTGAGCTTGTTTGTTCCTCAAGCTTCTCAGGGATTGAGGCATTTTTCTGACAGAGTGCAGTAGTCATTCTAATTCTTTATATCTATTTCAGGTATTTTCAAGCTTCTACTAACTTTTTCAAAAGGAGAATTTCTCCCATCAATTAAATCAAGTTTTATGAATACAAGATGACATATTGTTTAACATGCAATAAGGCATTGTTCTTGTCCAAGCAATTAAAAAAGTTTAGTAAGAGAACTTGTATGGTGTTCCAGGAACTTCATCAACAAGCCTGTATAATATTTCTCAGCCTGACAAGACACTCATTTAAGTTTCATGGATGCAATGATTTGTTTTGATAGAGATTGCTTCCAATTCTTTCTGATATGTGAAAATTAAGAGAGATAGTTGGGTCTATTTATGTCCTAATTTCTTTCCCTAGTAATAAATACACTAACTAAAGGAAGAATATTAAGAACTAATAAACACGTTGTGGTAATGAACTATTTGCCTTGTGACTGACTGTTCTGGATCCTTTTCACATCCACCTACAGAGTTTGCCATAGAGTGAACTCCTTCACTTAACCTGCTGGGCACCCATCGCCCACACTGCTAAGTTACGGATATTCAAAGAAATCCCAGGAAGGTGTCTGGTGTTTCCTTCAGCTGAGACAAAACCGTTTGACACTTGCTGTCAGATGACATTGACTCAGATATTCTAGGCTGCCTTCAACAATGTCAAATGAAAGCAACAGTGAAAGCTGGGGATTGGGTAACGGAATGAAGAAGAGTTTTATGAAGCAATTAAAAAATAATGTAAGTCCATCACAATACCTTTCAAACTTTCTCATCTCCTACTTCCTAAGTTTCTAATTCCAGAAGAATACTATCCAGAGAGAATTCTGCTGTCCATATTTTTGGGGTACAGGTAATCAGGGCCTGGCAATTTGTCTCTCTCCCTCCGTGTATATGGTGCAGCATTTGTATAATTTATTTCTTCATGCATATTTCATCATTATTAATCATCATAAATAAGGCAGTCACCTCTTTTAATGACACAGGGGTTGAAGAAATAGACTGTGTCAATGTACGACAGTGCAGTTATCATCATCATTAGAGGGATTTATTATTTGGGGAAAAAGCAAGTTAAAAGACTTAGCTCAGTAGTCAAAAGTGCAATTCGGGTTTTATTGTGCAAAAACCTGAAAGTGGAAATGGTTCTTCTGAAGCTGTTTAACATACATGTAATTCAAACAACCCTCTTTACAAGGCCTTCAGTGCATTCATGCTCGTACAACAAAGTTCTCAGCCCAAGTTATTCTTTCAAGCTTCATAGTTGAAGCACAACATGAATACCTTGGCCATAGGAACCCACTGAAGCAGCAAACACCCTGCTCGGTATCCCTCCTTCAAATAACAGGATTCTGAGGAAGCCTCCTACTGTTCCCTTCAGAGGAAATTGATGGTTTCCAATACACCTGGTGATAATTAATTCTGGGAGAGACCCCAAAACTGCAGGTCACATTTCACTTTGGTCTGGTACAATACCCAAATAATAGAAGGATTTTATATGCCTGAAAACTGTCTCTGCTTCCTTTAGCAAGGGAATAAAAATTTCCAGTCTAGGGAGCTTCAATGTATATCACATGAATATTCCATTTTACTTTTTTTGTCTCAATTTAACTGACTCATCAGAAGGAGGGAGAGAACGTAAAGAAAAGCCCATGCTAGGCAGGGTGGATTGGTTCTCTGGATCTTACCTGGTGAGATGGGCACTATGGAAAGATGGTCAGCACACATCAAGGACTGGACTCTTTAAAAGGCAGCTGTATGATCACAGACTCATAAATCCACAAGCTCAGCATGATCTCAGGTGCTTTTGATTTCTGGATAGGGCCATACATAAGGAATGGAGAAACTACATCATGTGTTTTGTAAGATGATTTCAAACTCTCTTTTTTTAAAAACATGGTTCACACTTAAAATGTAAATGCATATTTCCTTGTGCACTGTATAATACGGTTTACTCTAAATCAATGCTCAACTCTGGTGAACATTAGAATCCCTCTGGGAGCTTTTAAAACAGTTGGAATACCCAGACCCACCCAGTATTGGATTTTAATTGATCTGAGGTGAGGCTCAGAAATATTTTAAAAGCTTTCCAAATGATTCTAATGTGCTGCCAGGGTTGAGAACAACTGCTCTAAATAGTTAGTGTAAGGATGGAAATTACCTTGATTATTTTTGTTTCACATGGTAGTCATGAGGCCAAGGAAGGGAAAATTGACAGTATCACATTATGACACCTCAAGCTTAATTTTGAAATGTTGATAGAAGGAATGATTTTGTTCATATACTCTTCTTTTTCCTTGTCTCTTCAAAATACACACATATACACATACAATATGTTCATAAAAGCACACCCAAATGACATACACAAACACTACATGTGTTATGATTGTACTTTAAATAGTTGTCATTATTAGAAATATGTTATTTGAGAATTGTCTTACCTTTTTTCACAGGAAAGCTGAAGCTTTTGTAGTTTTCTCTCTCCCTTCCTCCTTCCCATTCTCTCTCTCTTCTTTCCTTCCTAAAAATAAACATGTAAAGAACATCAATCACTTAATCGAGAGATGGGGAAAAAAAATCCCATTCTACTACAAGCAGAGGGATATTGACACTTCTTTCGTTTCTAAATATATTGGGTACTAAGGATTGTACTCAAGCCTCAAGTTTGCTAGGAGAGTCCTAGACTAGTAAAGGCATTCCTTGAACACTTTTTAAATATTACTGTAAGATGGGTTTTAATACTGTTGCCCAGACTGATCTTAGACCATATCTTTTTACCTACACTTTCATAGTAGTTTGGATTGTGGCTACACACCACCATGCCAGCAATATTGACACATTATAAAGTCAGAAACACATACAAGATCAACTTATCAAACCAAGAATGAGGTAAGGAACTGCAGTAAATATGAAAGCAAAAGCATATGTCCAACTAAATAAAGCTAGTGACTTTTGCAATGACCATGGAAACTTTTTAGTCTGTATTATTTTTGCAATTTAGTGTGTTTTTGAGCAAGATAAAGGACTGAGACTAACATTAACAGCCAAAGCTAGATAAAGGATGAGATAATGTGTGGTTCTTGTTGGGAGAAGAAACTTTCTAGATTTGCCCAGAAGTAAAGCCTCTTGGAAATTATTGAGTCCAACCTCCTATTTTATCAAATAGGAAAAGGAGTCCATGAGTTTTATGTTCCTGTTGTCCTTGCGTGTACCGAGAGCAAAGCCAGTAGTTTCTGTAATAGACAAGAGTAGAATTTAAAAGTTTGGAAAGTGATGAAAATAAGTGAATTCTTGTTCCTTCTGATAGATACTTTTGCTTATACTGAATAGGGAAAAAGTGAATGTATGTGTCTATATATGTTTGAGGATTTTCATATCAACAAAATTATAAAGCATTTTAAAATCTTTCACAAGCCATGATATACGAATGTATTACCATGTAATTATTTGGAGCTCTGTACCCTGAAAAAAGGTGAAAGTAAGTGGCTGTGATTAGACTCCATTATATATACCAACTTTAATAACACATGGGATTTCAAATTGGGTTTGTGGTAATAAATACTTTTTTTTAAAAAGTATACTAAAAAAAAAAAAATAGTGCAGGAGGTATCACCATACCAGACTTCAAGCTCTACTACAAGGCCATCATAACAAAAACAGCATGGTATTGGTATAAAAACAGATCAGAAGACCAGTGGATTAGAATTGAAGACCCAGAAATAAAACCGCACTCTTACAGCCAACTGATATTCGACAAAGGAGCTAAAGACATACAATGGAATAAACATAGCCTCTTCAACTACTGGTGCTGGGAGAACTGGGCAGCCATATGCAGAAAACTCAAAGTAGACCCAAGCCTATCACTATGCACCAAGATCAACTCAAAATGGATCAAGGACCTCAATATCAGACCTGAATCCTTGAAACTACTGAAGGACAGAGTAGGAAAGACACTAGAACTTAAAGGCACAGGAAGGAACTTCCTGAATAGGGTCCCAGGGGCACAACAAATAGGGGAAAGACTCAACAAATGGGACTACTACAAATTAAAAAGTTTCTGCACAGCTAAGGTCATAGCCACCAAAATAGAAAGACAGCCAACAATATGGGAAAGGATATTTACCAGCACAGCAACAGACAAAGGCCTGATATCTGTCATCTACAGAGAACTCAAAAAACTAAGCCCCTCCAAGCCCAATAAACCTATTAGGAAATGGGCAAAAGAGCTAAAGAGAGACTTCACAAGAGAAGATATAAAAATGGCAAAGAAACAAATGAGGAAATGCTCAACATCCCTGCTAGTAAAGGAAATGCAAATAAAAACAACCCTGAGATACCACCTCACCCCAGTTAGAATGGCCTATACTCTGAACTCAGGAAACAACAAATGCTGGAGGGGCTGTGGGGAAAGAGTAACCCTTCTCCATTGTTGGTGGGAGTGCAAATTAGTACAACCACTTTGGAGAACAGTATGGAGGTTTCTCAAAAAGCTCAATATAGACCTACCCTATGACCCAGCCATACCACTCCTAGGCATCTATCCTAAACAGCAAAACCCAAGATATCAAAAAGACATTTGTACTTCCATGTTTATCGCGGCACAATTCACAATAGCCAAAATATGGAAACAACCCAGATGCCCCTCCACAGACGAATGGATCCAAAAAATATGGTACTTATACACAATGGAATACTACATAGCGATTAGGAATGGTGAAATATTGTTATTCGCAGGGAAATGGTCAGAACTCGAACAAATAATGTTGAGTGAGACAAGCCTAGAACACAGAAAACAAAGGGGCATGGTCTCCCTGATATATGACTGTTAACAAAGGGAGACGGAGAGACAGTAGAGACCAAGTCTGTGAACACTGTATATGTGCTTGATACATTGTATATTGCATATGGGTCTACCTGACCTAGACAAGGGATGGAAAAACAGGTTGTAAGATATCACAAGAAATGTACACCCTGCCCTACTATGTAACTGCACCCTCTTTGCACAACACCTTGTAAAAAAATTTATGTTCAATTAATAATAAAAAATATATAATAAGGGCTGGGATATAGCCTAGTGGCAAGAGTGCCTGCCTCAGATACACGAGGCCCTAGGTTCGATTCCCCAGCACCACATATACAGAAAACGGCCAGAAGCGGCACTGTGGCTCAAGTGGCAGAGTGCTAGCCTTGAGCGGGAAGAAGCCAGGGACAGTGCTCAGGCCCTGAGTCCAAGGCCCAGGACTGGCCAAAAAAAAAAAAAAAAAAAAAATATATATATATATATATATATATATATATAATAAAAAAGTATACTAAAGGTAAATATTTTATTTTAAAACTATGATGCTAAAGTACATTTAATCCCAAACATATTAAGTACTATATTCTAATCTCTACTAGATATTAAAAACCAAGGTATGTTTGAGGCCATGCTAATTTTTCTCTGTTCATTAATACTAAAATGTTCCAGTCTATGGAACTATATTTCACCCTCTGGTTAACATTTTAGTGTCCAAATGACAGGAAGTTCAACTATATTGTTACCATAGTGAACATTATTCAAAATATTTTAAACCATGCATATCCAGGCAGAAGCTTTCATTCAATACCATGAATAAAAGATACATTCATATTTACCAGTAAGATTTGGGCAAAAGAAGATTAAATCTGCTGATAGACAATATTTCTTAGTGCTCTAGAATAAGAAATATTTAGAAGTAAAGAAATGTTTAGAAAGCTATAATGAAGACTAGTGAAATGAAGTCCATTTTAGAAGGCAAAAATAATGTGAAAATGAGGCTAAATATTTCTGTAGTCTCTGAGATACAAACACTGAAATTTGCTACTCCAGTTTAGTCCAGATTTGACAAGTGTCCAGTGCCTACCAGGTCATAACTTGTTTATATAGACCCAAGTGATCATTTGATATAGACACAACTAAAATCTTTTTAGTATTCTTTGGATAAATGGACCAAGATTCTTGGCTCATTTCTTTTCCTAGACCTTTGGGACCATTCTGTAAAATACAACCCCTACATGGAAAGGCTGGAGGGAGATTGGCTACTAGAAGGAATCACACTGGTAAACTGTTTCATTTTAGATCCTAGTTTGAACCATAGTTACGTTATTAGTAAGTTTTAACATACTGGCTAAATTATTTTATCTTTCTGTTTTGTTGTCTGTAATACTATTTTCAAATGTTCTGATGATAAGATGGTGTAAGGTATGGAAAGGGTTTATATTACACCATCCTCACAGAAAATGCACAGTATGTTTTATTCATTTGGTAAGCTCAGCTGTATGACTTGCCAAAAGTACTAGTCTTGTGTATAGACCAACAATACAGGGTGTCATATCATTGTATTGTTCTGCAGTTATAATTTCCTGCTCTCTACTAGCCAGAAATGTTCCTAGCATAAGATGTGTTTGTCATTTTTGCAAGCTAGTAACCTTTCCTATTGCCAGATGCACGGTGTTTTTGTGATTGTAATAAATGTTTGTTGGCTTTTGTCAGTGAAAAAAGCATGCATTAAAAATAATAGGTGGTGTAGACATGATTACAGTGCGCTAGCCTGTCCTCAGTTCTTCATGTTCTCATACTTGAGCTCATCATTTTTTTTCAAATATAGTAATAGAAACAAATGCTAAAATGACTGAATATACAACTCCCTAGGTAAATGAAAATAGCATTTTCCTTTGTTTAAATAAGATGATTATGATTCTTTCCTTTTGTGTTGGCACAGAGCATTTATCCTCTGAAATAACTTTCTTTAAGGTCAGGTAGATAGGGTAGCAGAGTGACTGATTAAAGGTAGCAGTGCAGTAGTATCTTCCCCAGCATCTTCTTGGAAACAAAGCTGTTGTCTGAACTCTGCCACCGTCTCATGCTCTTGGCTCCTAATCTCAGTAACCGTCCAGGTCTACAAAAATTCAGGAGGCTCTAAAGCTACTATCTTGCCAAGGAGGAACTTGATTGCTCTCTGACCAGGAGGAGGGGAAGAATGCTGTTTGGTGTTTATCTGTTGATTTCCACTAATATGCAAGAGAAAGAAGAGTTAATGAATCTTGTTGTTACTGTTGTTAAGAGTTAATTAATGTATTATTTCTCATTTTTGATTGACACGTTCTGCTTTTCTGGCATCCCTCTTTACTCTCTCTGCACTGAAATGAAAAGAATTTCTTGCGCTTGTGAGTCACAGTTAAGGTCTCTATCTTATTCTTCTGTAAGCTTTTATGAAATCTCGTACTGGTATAAAATCACCCAAAACATGTGAGCATTTATCTATTTATTAAATCTCAATTCTGAAAGTTCCCTGGCTTTTATCAGTGCAAACTATGCTTATTTGAAAGCCTAAGTTTGAATAACTCTAAAACAATGGTCTCTCTTTTTGTCAGTGAAAGGCTGGTTCCTCTGCATGGATTCACTCTTGAGCACATAATCACTTTGGCAATCTGTGAGTAAGCGTCAAACATTATGTGCTGGAACAGGGTGTCAACTCTGACTAGTTTAATAGACGTTTCACCCTGGTCCAGACATCCATCATCTCTGTAGCTCTATCTTTGCCGGAGAACTGGGCTTTCTATTCCAGTTACTAGGTATAATAAACATCTTTTTCATGGAGATTTTTATCAATGTCAGGTTATAAACACAAAATTCTTCAGGCAGAAGATCATCTTTCAGGTGGTTAAGAGTTGTATTTATTTATCTTCCTCATATATACATTCAAAGAAGATGGAGATTCTCTGTCCCACATATTTCAGGTGTTAACCCCTGCTCACTAATGTTAATCTAGTACCTCACATTTTCCATGTAAGGCTTTAAGAGTTGGAGCTTTAAAAGTGGATTTGAAGCTGGGTGCCGGTGGCTCACGCCTATAATCCTAACTACTCATGAGGCTGAGATCTGAGGATTGTGGTTCAAAGCCAACCCAGGCAGAAAAGGTCATGAAACTCTTAGTCCCAATGAACCACCAGAAAACAGGAAGTGGCGCTGTGGCTCAATGGCTAGAGCTCTAGCTTTGAGATGTAGAGTTTAGGGACAATGCCCACGTGAGGAGGTAAAACCCCACAACAGACAAAAAAAAAAAATGGGTTCCATGAGTAGGAGACTTTTAGAAAAAGATGTAGGTATCAGAAAGCATAGAAAATTAATCAATATGACCTTACTGTGTTTGCCATCTGTATAAAATCTTTTTTTTTTTTTTTTTTGGGCCAGTCCTGGGCCTTGGACTCAGGACCTGAGCACTGTCCCTGGCTTCTTCCCGCTCAAGGCTAGCACTCCGCCACTTGAGCCACAGCGCCACTTCTGGCCGTTTTCTGTATATGTGGTGCTGGGGAATCGAACCTAGGGCCTCGTGTATCCGAGGCAGGCACTCTTGCCACTAGGCTATATCCCCAGCCCTGTATAAAATCTTAAATGCATAAAATGTTATCCCATTTCCTTACATGAGATGTGCTTTTGATGCTTTTAATTTTTTTTAACCTCATGTGTCTGTATTTTGTACCACATGGCCAACTACCAGGCTTCTCCAGTATTTTGAAAAATGTGGTGGTAGAGGACATTGATCTTTATACTAGGCTGTGGGTTAGTTCTTTCATGAAGGGAAAAGAGAAATTATTATGTGATGCTATCTGAACCTAGAATTTCATAGGTCCTTTGACTGGCAACCTGGATTTCTGCTTCACAATCTGAGTCTCTGCAATCACTGGTCCTACTTTTCTCAGACTTAATGCTCATTGTGGGAGATGCCTTGCTCCCACTGCCTATTCAGGCCCATGCCAGCCTACCCATCTGGCTGACCTCCTAACAAATGCTACCACTTCATCTAGAGTAGTCATGTGCCCTTGCAAGTTTAAGATGCTCAGGTTCTTGGACACAGTTTCATCTCCTTAGTAAATACCACATACAGCCTCTCCCTCTCTTAAAGTTTTAGGCTTATTTTTCATTCTCATATTGTCACACCTCTTCTTGGGTTTTCTCTTATGTTTAGCTTCCTAGTCTTTCTGTATATTTTAATGATTGAGTTTTGTGGCTGGACTCTATTCTGATAGATCGATCCTATTGCTTCCCCAGCTTGAATTAATATGAGCTTGAGGGATATTAAGAAATCTGAAAGTTGATAGACCTTGGCAAAACTACTAACTTTAGATGAGCAATTTCTCTCTGGCAGTGAATACCAGCACATTAATCTTTCTATAAAGTAAACAAAAATTGCTATGAACTCAAATTATATTTTCTATTTTTCATAGCTGCTACACATCTTGTACAATGATCTCATCCTCAGAAGAATCCCTTGAGGTAGGTGTCATTTCTCACATTATAGAGATGAGACCCAGAAAAACTGAAACACCCCATCCCTGCAGTTAGTAAGTGCAAAATGAGCTCAATGTGTCTAAGTCCAAATTGCAGGTTCTTAATGAGTATTTATGTGTGTGTTTAAATGTAGTCTATATTTTAGGTTTATTTAAGATTTACATTGCCATCTACTTCTATAAGATTTCAATAATAATTTTAAACTATACACTATGTATTCTGGGATAAAAACACTAGAAGGTTGAGTGGTAATATCACAGAAATAGTTTTTTTTAATAATTTTTATCTAACAGTGTTTTTCTGTCCTCCCAAAATATTAGTTGTAGAAATGAGGTTTATGCAGAAAAGCACAAAGCTAGCACAATTTTCCCACATCATATACCACATACTTCCTCTCTAAATACCAGAAACAAATGTAGATGCACTGAATGAGCACTTTTTAAAAAGATACATTTGTCTAGATTTGGAAAAATAATTGAATAGCTTAGGACACTGAGATGACAATGGAGACAGTTACGAAGATACAAGGAATAGAGATTTGTGACAAAATTAAGCACACTTTTCAGTACTAAAAGGCAAGAGAAAGAGCGTTTGTGGCATTACACAATTTGCAATCTCAAAATCAAATTGTATGTACCTTACATATTTAATTAGTGGAAGTTCCTCTTCTGATTTAGAATTTACTATATTCAAATGTTCTTTCCCCTTCTATTTGATAAACAAAAAGGGCTTCATATTAAATCTCAATGGGAGATAAGAAGGCAAACATTTGGTCAATACCTATTTGTGCATAATTTTATGCAAGACACTTACAGCTGTACATATAGTCCTCTAACTGGGGTTTACTGTCAAGCTTGCTAGATCATAGACTTCTAGAATAAAGATCTCTCTTTCCCTCCCCCCATTTATCCCCCCAAGTTGTAACTTTCATTTCCAACTTATTGCCTTGTGAGTATTACTGTAACAATATTCTATAAGAAATGTACTCACTACCTTATGTATGCAATGTAAGCCCTCTATCACTTTGACAATAGCATTAAATTAAAAAGAAAGAAATAAATGTTTATTTTATTTATTCTGTTATCTTTAAGTAGTTGTACAAAAGAATTACCATTCAATAAAGCAGTCTGTGAATACAATATATTTTGGTTAATGCTACCCCTTATTTTCCATTTTTAATTTGCATTTATGCTGCATTTGCTTTTGGTGTCATTTTTTTTGTTCCATGAATATTTTACCAAAATATCAACTGCTTGAGAATGTATTAGTTAACACTCAGTTGCTATGACAAAAGACCTAAGAAAAACAACTTAAAAGTGGAAAGTTATATTGTGACTCCCAGTTTCAGAGTGTGTGGTTCATTGGATTATTCCATTGTTTTCAGGCCCATAGCAAAGCAGAAACATCCTTGTAGAAAGCGAAGGAAAAATAAAGCTGCCCACTTTATGCAGCCAGGAAAGAAAAGGGGAGAGAAGAAAGGAAGGAAGGAGAGAACAAGCCCCTAGTGACCTACTTCCTCCAACTTAACTTGAATAGAGATTCACAAATCAGTTGATTATTGATATGGTTAGCATCTTCATGATCCAGTCATCACTCCATAATACCACCAGGTGGAGACCAAGCATTCAGTGTATGAGGCTTTGGGTATATTGTATATCAAAATTATACCAGAGGACATGACATTTGTCAGCCACATTCAAATATTTATCCTTGTATTTTGAGACAATGTCTATGAAAGAGTCTATGTCCTAAATATCAAGCCAATAAACAAATGAATCTTTCAATACTAAACTCCAACACAAAACCCAGTTAACTAATTGATAACCCAATATGTTTACTAAACTATACTGAGTTTCTAAAGTTCTATTTCTGGCAAGGTAACTGGGATCAAGAAGAGAAAGTAAGTTTTATTACTTCACATATTTAACAAGCGTCTAAAACAAGAACTCAGATTTATACACAATTTGTGTCATGGTCATTACTGCTTCAGGAAGCTGCAATGGGATTTTGATATGTTGATTTCAGTTGCAGCTTATTACAGAAATGAAACTTTAAAAATCTTGAGAGATGGGCTGGGAATGTGGCTTTGTGGTAGACTGCTTGCCTGGTATACATGAAGCCCTGGGTTCGATTCCCCAGCACCACATATACAGAAAACGGCCAGAAGTGGCACTGTGGCTCAAGTGGCAGAGTGCTAGCCTTGAGCAAGAAGAAGTCAGGGACAGTGCTCAGGCCCTGAGTTCAAGTCCCAGGACTAGCAAAAAATTTTGAGAGATGAATGGAGATTTTCTCAAGGGAATTTAGGGAACTATAGGATGGATATCAATTCTTGGTTGATATATTTGTACTTTCAATTGATAAAAGAGATCCATATGATTTGATATGGTCCAACAAGATGTGGGTGATGCAGAATTTTTGCTCAGTTGAACTGAAGATGTATTTCCTTTCAAATGGTCATCCCAATTATACATGAAGCAAACAGAGGGTAACTTTTGGAAAGAATCCTAAACTAAAAAATAGTTACCAAAGTAACAGAGTGAATTGACTTGTTCAATGTGGCTTTGGTATTCTTTGCCTGGATAATAGAAAATTTTATTAAATCTATAAGAAAATAATTCTTACTAAGCTGCTATCTTTGGTGAAAAACTAATGGTTACACTCAGCTACTTTTGATGGTCTGTTGCTAGTTGGATATAATAAGAAACAGAAGGACTCATAGTACTCAGTGTAGTGGAATTAAGACATGCAGTAAAGCCAGTTTAGCCTAATTCCAAATGTTCATTATGCCACTAACTAGAATAGTGTTACCAAAGAAGTTATTGTGTGAGTGTGTGTGTGTGTGTGTGCGCGCGCACACGTGCACGCATGCAAGTGATGGTACTGGGGCTTAACCCAGGGCCTGGACATTGTCCCTGAGCTTTTTTACTCAAGGCTAGAATTTACAACTTGAGCCACAGCTCCTCTTCTGACTTTTTTTTTGGTGGGGGGCGGGGTGTTCTTAATTGGAAATAAGAGTTATATACTTTCCTGCCTGGACTGACTTCAATCCTCAGGTCTCAGCCCGCTGATTGGCTAGTATTGTAGGTATGAGCCACTGGCACCCAAATTCCTGACTTTATCTGCAAATAACAGTTAATCATTAAAAGACTACTTCCTTTTATATCTGATTCATTGTTGGTGTCTGCTAAATCCTCAAAGCAAGTTGACAACTGCATATCCAGAACCTTATTAGAATATATAATATAGGGCTGGGGATATGGCCTAGTGGCAAGAGCGCTTGCCTCGTATACATGAGGCCCTGGGTTCAATTCCCCAGCACCACATATACAGAAAATGGCCAGAAGTGGCGCTGTGGCTCAAGCGGCAGAGTGCTAGCCTTGAGCAAAAAGAAGCCAGGGACAGTGCTCAGGCCCTGAGTCCAAGACCCAGGACTGGCCAAAAAAAAAAAAAATATATATATATATATATATATATATGTATATATATATAATATATTCCTGCTACATAAAAAATTAATGCATTAAATCTTGCATATGAAACAGTGATGGGTTGAAAACATTATATTTAAAAACTGTCCAATCAGCTTATACAGAGATACTACAAACTAGAACATACTATTAACTTGCCAAATTCTTCTTGATCCTGAACCCCATCATTCACACTTGTTCTTGGTGTATGTCTAAGGTTGCTGTAGAGAAGTCCAGGTTTACATAATAAATCTTGGCTACAGCTGGTTTCTTCTTCAATCCTGAAGTAGAGCATGACCTGTCTTTCAAGTTGTACTCTCTTGCCTGCTGATGCAACATGTCTAGTGAACACAGAGGTGGAGCTCTTTGACCTTCTTATTGATTTGCAGCCGTAAGTGCCAGTTCCTACCCCATTTGTTCTACATGTCCTAGAGGAAACCTTACAAGGTCATGGTCACTCTGGATCAGAGCATCCTTTCAATAAACTCTCACCCTTAATAAGTCTTAATGTTCAGGGCCTAACACTTGGCAACATTTAGAGTCCCTGCTTCTATCCCAGGCACAGTGCTGCTTAAACTTGTCTGGTTTCTGTTAAGGAGTAGTACCCTGGGTGGCTATGGAGCCTTCTAGGATGGATGGTACAAGACACTAGACATATCCCAAGCTTCCATTTCTACAGAAATGTGAGGCATAACTTCAAAACTAATTTAAGTAGCTCTGAGACCGTTATCTCTCCATCCCAAACAGATTATCATGGAGGTGAAGGATAATGTTAATTCTTGTTTCAAACCTCCTTAAGTGAAATTTGAAAATGACATGCAAGACCACACAAATCTGGTTTCCAACACAGAATAAGTAATTTTAAACAGGATTCTTTTTCCAAAATAGCAATTCTAGCACCTGTCATATGAGTCTGGCATATGAGTTTATAATTCTGTATTAATCACATTAATTATATGACTATTAATTAATTGATAGTAAATCTAATGTGGTAATAGTGATAAGTTGCTACTCTGTTCTAGAAAAGGAAGTCAAATGTTCATCAAGAAAACTTTCCTTAAAAAATAATTGAAGGAAAATTTAGTGAAAATCTAACCATCAGAAATAAAATGTAAAGTAAGGTTTAAATTAACTGACTGAGTGATAGGGTTTTATACATCCACATAAACTATTTGAATCATAAAATTACTTAGGGAGCTTTAAAACTCATCAGGCCTTCTGAGATCAATTTACTAAAGATCTCTAGAGGTAAAGTCCTGATATTTGAATTAAAAACATTGTCCAAAAAGAAATGTACTCATTACCTGATTTATGTAATTGTAACACATTTGTACATCTCCTTTCTAATAACAATTTTAAAAATTAAATAAATAATCCTTGCGTGATTCTAATCTACTGAAGAAGTTAAGAGCCAGTACTTGGAGAATGCAAAAACTATTAAATATATTCTAAGGCACTGGCTACCAACAACAGCTATCACTGTTGGTCAGTTTTGTACTATGTGTTTTTCTCAGGTATTCTTTAACTCCATTGTTATTTTATAAGCATATCCTTATGATCCCCCGTCTTAGGCTAGTTGTGCTGCTATAACAAACAAAAAAGCAACTAAGACTTAGTAAATTACTTCTCGCAGTTCTGGGATCCAGGAAGTCAGAGTTGAAGGTGCTGGGAGGTTTGGCATCTGATGATCAAGGTTACAAAAGTAAATGGTAAGGGTTCACCTGCTGCTTTACAGTTGATCTCTTGAAGTGGTGGTAGATGTTGTGGCTTTCCTTCTGGAAAAGAGTAGAACAAAGAGAAGGGCCAGAGACAAGGATACTTCCTGCAAACTACTTTATAAGATCAGTCATCTCACTCATGAGGTCTCCACCCACGACTACATAATTTCCTACAGGATCCACTTCCTATACTATCACATTGCTGCTTATGCTACAGCATATTAATTTAAGGAGAGACCCAAACATCCAGACCCTAGCATTTCATTTACACATGAATAAAACATGTCATAAAGAAAAATAAATTTATCAAGGCATATGTAGCTTGAAGGATCAGGGCAAAACTACAATTGAAATGAAACTTCCAAATAATTGGGAAAGGTATTCTATCTCTCCCTCACTGAGAAGCAAGGAAAGAAGAATCCATTTGATACCAGAGGGCTTCAAAAATATGAAATATTTTTCTATCTAAAATGTTCACCTATTAATTATCTGCATATTTAAATAATGTTAGTTTTCTCTTTAAATTCTTTAGAAAGCAGCACAGACCTGGCTAGTATGACCTTGAATCCAAGAAGACAAATAATCTCCTATTTAGAATTTGGAACATGCAAAACAGTATTGTTATTTATTTTACTTTTTCTTTTAAACCCCCATACTGTTGCTGCAATTAAATATTAAGTCCATGAGTTCTGTACATTTTTTCCCTTTTGATTCTTAGCTCCTAGCAATAAACAATAGATTGCTCCTGGCAAATAAAGACAGTTGGTGATGATTGAGGCCAGTCATACAGGAACAATTTTTTCGTGCAGCTGGTTTGTGTATCAACTGTAACATAAACACAAATTAATATTCTTCAGGCATTTTAAGGTAATCCATCACTAAATATATTGAGTTATTATTGGTATATATTTTCAACAATACTGTGAACATTAAATATAAAATATATAGTCAGATAATACATGGTATTATTCTATATATGTGCATTAGGTTAGGGTTATGAAGTTAACTTGTGATCTTAAGTATATGTACAGAAAAACCTAATATTTTAAAATCTTACCCCTCCATATCTTAGAGACAATATGGAGATAAGCTATTTTAAAAGATAATTGAGTTATAATGATGTTATTAGAGCAAGCCATCATCTATTATGACTGGTGTTCTTATATGAAAAGAGGGGCAGACAAGCCAAATATTTATATGTGCATATGTGCGTGCACGCATGCACAAGCACAAACACACACATATATTAAAATCCTTGCTAAGTAAGAATGAAGTCACTGAAAAATATATTTAAAAGATCTTACAGATAATGTAAGAATAGGATATTTCACCCAATGTATGGAAAAGCTTTTTATGTGCAATGCTTTGCTTGGTTTTCATAAAAACTCTCTAAATCAGTCTGCATTAAGAGTTTCCATGACTTAATTCTGTAAAACCATGCTATCAGAAGTTAGACAGGTCAGATTCAAACTTAGGCTTTGCCTTCTTGGCCTGTGGTTATACCACTTTACCCTGACTTACTTTCATAGGATATTAACTTTTGGCCTGTTTCATAAAGGATAAAACAAAATATGCTATAGAAACATTGCAAATTCTTTTAATAAATAAGAAGTAATAGTGATATACTTAGGACATTAAACTTTTATTAGTCTGGGAATTCTATTGGTAATTTGCAAAACAACAACAACAACAACACAATTCTCTCTACTCCCATGATTCATCTTAGACTGTAAGCATTAAACTACTTTTCCTGTGTGAGAACATCATTAAACTCCTCCCTATGTCCAGTAATGAGATCAACTTACTGGCTATTCCTTTTTCCAGGAATCCCTCTCTTCCTCTCAGATTGGAAGTAAAAATGCAACAGATTGCTTCATTAATGCTTCCATTTCTTCTTTCCCATGGATACTGTTAAGCTGATAATTAGATACAACTTCCTTTGATATTACAAGCTAAGCACATTTCAAGTTTATCTTTGGCAAGTGGAAACAGTGTCATACCTCTTATGTCTTGCTCTTTGTTTCTAGATTTTTTTGGTCTCCGTGTTGGTGATTCACTCATCCTACAAGATTGAAGGTGTTTTTATTTTGCTACATTCTATGAATTCTTGTAAATACCTAAAACTCTCTGGAATAAAGCAGCCAAACACTTGACTTTGGGGAATCTAGTTAATTATCTGAAATCTGGAGACCAGGTTTGTTCTAAAGCAAATCACAGACATCTCTTATTTCTCATTTTGTATGGATTCACACATTCAGTTTATTCTCACCATTCTTTGAATTTATAATAGGTTCAAGACTTCCTCTCATTAGCAAATATGACATAAAAGTATTAAGTATCCTGGCAGAAAATTGTAAATACATTTCTATATGTAAGTATTATGAGATCACAGAACCTTTTGTTGAGGAAACTGGAAGAAGAAAAAAGATGAAGCTTTTTTTATTAGTCATTAAAAGATGACTAGGAAAAGCATTAAAAATTATACCATGGAAAATAGTGCTCGGCTCAAAACTGGATAGACCAGAAGCTTCAACTATCTAAGTGAATTCTCTCATTCATAAATCAAATGACTGCACAAAGATTCTGCTTAGAAGAAAACATTCATTCCTTTACATAATACTTCAGTCTCTTACAAAACATTTATTTAAAATGTTTCAAATAGTGCTATCCAACTGCCTTCTCTGCCTGCTGACCTCCTACCCAGCACCTTTAAATTGGGCAGCAGGAGACGTTGTACTGAACATATTATCTTTATAATTTCACAGGCCCCTCAGCTGGAGTTCAGGATCAATTCTCACACTTTAATCCTATCTGCCAAAGAATTTTTAAACTACATCACTGACAAATAACCTGAACTGTAATTTATGGATTTTTTCCTCTACAGGAAATAGATAGATATAGCTGGTTTTCAAACATTAGTCACCTTCCTGTACTGTGTAAGCTGAGTGGTCTTACCAAGACCACTGACCTCACAAATGAAAACAAAACAGAGGTGTGGCATCAAACAGCCTGACAGGTCTTGCTCTTTGAGTGGAAGATAGGTTCTGGATGCAACTCCCCTTACAATGCTCATGCTTAATCAGATCTTCCTAATGGTCCTACCGTTGGTTAAAAGGAAAAAAAAAAAAAAGAAGGAAAGAAAAGAAAAGAAAAAGAATAAAACTTTCTTTGGTTCTCTTCTATTTCTTCTCTGAAAGGAATATTCTGGGCATTCCTTTCCTGATCACAATACTATTGATTTTATGAATGCATGAAATGTGGTGCCCTGGCATGGTGATATTCATTGAGATGCATAGGAATTTTTGAAAGAGATGACAATGAAAAAATTTAACTTAAACATCTATCTATTCAGACTTTTCATGTATCTAATTGTTTGATATATACATCCAGGCTTTTCAAGAGGACTGTTATATGTCTAAAACTTCAACATTGCCTCTCTCCACAAGTTCATAATTCAGCAAATGTCATGACAATCTTGTTTTCCTTAATGTGTCACAATACCTCATGAAGAGCTCTTGACTCATCTTCTGTCTGCTATCCTCTGTGTTATTGGGACTTCTCACCTGGATTAGAACCACAGCCTCCCGGCCCTGAGTTCATCCTAGATTTTGGACATTTAGTTTACCATTTATTCTCCAAATGCAGCACAAGTGCTCATCCCAAAGTGATAATAGGATTCTGTAACAGCTTTTCCACCATTTAAATGCTTTTAATACTGTTCTTGATCTATTTATTTTATCATCATCATTATCATCATCATCACCATCACTTATTGTAAAGGTGATGTGCAGTTGTTACAGTTACATAAGGAAGGAAATGAGTACAATTTTTCTCAAACATTGTTACCTCTCCCTCATTTTCTCCTGCTTGTCCTCCCCCCTACATCTTTTCCTCCTCTACTCATGAAGTTGATTTCCAACATAGTCTCTTGTGAGTATCACTGTTGCATTGGTTCACCCTCTGTCTTACCATTTTTATGATTCCCCTTTCCATCCTTAAATCATATAAACTTATATACAAGACAAAGGGTACTGAAATAAAAAAAAATCAGGGGGTAAACCAAAGGAAAAAAATGAAAGAAAAAAAGAAAGAACTGCATACAGCACACACACACACACACACACACACACACACACACACACACACACACACACTCTTGTTTCCGTATCTTCAAGTTCATTGCAATTAGCAAAGGTCATATGTACTTAACTATTAACTATTGTGGTCCTCTGCTAGGACTATCCTAGACATGTACTAATTATTATGAATGAGTGAAACCATGGAGCCTATGTTTCTCTGGGTCCAATCTTACTCCACTTAATATGATTTTTTCCAAGTCTTTCTATTTCCTAATGACTGAGGTAATGTCATTCTTTCAAATTCAATGTTACTACACTGTTGGCAGGAATATAAACTTGTTTGGCCACTCTAGAATGAAGTATGGAGGTTCCTAAAACGGTTAAACATAGAGCTTCCCTATGACCCAGCAATCCCACCCCTGGTCATTTACCCAAATGACCACAAGCCAGGTTACACCAAAGCTACCAGTACAACTATGTTCATTGCAGTATTTTATTATTATTATTGTGGTTTTTTTTTGTTTTTTTTTTTTACCATAGTCAAGACATGGAATCAATCCAGATGCCCCTTAGTGGATAATGGATCAAGAAAATGTGATGCATATATACAATAGAATTCTATTTCTTTTATTCTTTCCACTCCTGAAGATAGATTCAGGACTTTTACAGATCCAATTCCTTCTTAAGCCTTACTATATCAAGCCACTTTCATTTTTGGATTGTGTCCTTTTGGCTCATTGTCACGTTCTTACAGACAATAGGTTTTGTCCAAAGACCCTTTCACATCCAAGGTTTCTGTAAGCATTTCTGCTGGTGGAGACATGTATATGATTACCATTACAGTACTTTTCTACTATTTATCTTGTCTGTAACTTTCCCACTAGAGGCTAAGCAACCTACATCTGTTTATCTGTAAATATACAGCACTTAGAATGTTACTCAACCCATATCACTTTAGTGAAACTTCATCCCTCACAATGCTATGTTTTTTCATATATCTTCAATAGTAATTTATGTTATAGCATTACTGCTTTTTAAAAAAATTATCTTTATGATTAAATGATTTTTAAAAGACTTACAGTTTATTAATAACTTTATTACATGGAAAAATAAAAACTTGCTGCATGACTGTGCAGTTCTGTCAAAATATAATGACACTCATCATGGGGACATCAAAATGGCAGAGTCTTACAAAACACACACACACACACATTACTAAAAACAAGATACTGCAAAATCTGAGAGTACTTTTAAATTCTTCTTTCTTTTATTTTGGTTTCTTGCTTGGCAGAACTTTTTTTTCTATTGCATTTATCATGTAGTCTGGTTAATATGCTGCGATGAGAATGCATTTTAAAAACCTTTAACAAGTTACTCTTGGGTCCCTTGATGTGGCTACTCATAATTTTCCAAAGACAAAGCCTGTTTAATTTCAGAACAACCTAAAAAGTTAGATTGTAGGAACAATATGCATACATGTTACTTAATACCATTATTTATATAAAGACAGAATACAATTCATTCAAAAATTTCGTTTTGTCAATAGGTAGTACTGTTCAATATTGCAAAATATCACCATGAATTTCACAGGAGATTTCCCAATAACTTCTTTAAAATACTGAAATATTTATGTATACATTCAGATACCAAAGATAAAATATTGGTCTCATTTTCCATTTGGGAAACTTTAGTGTTTCTTTCAGCAGCATGATAAAAATCTAAGTTTAACAAATAGAGTAAGTTTGTAGTTCATTCCCAACTCTGTGACCCCTTGGTTGTCTTTTCCTGTTTAGTTTTTAGCTTACATGGTTACATAACCATTGCTTTTGCTTAAAGGTCAGCCAAGAGTAAAGTTATATCTTGCTGGAGGTGAGATGTAAACAATGTCTGATCTTGCCCTTCCATTTTTCTTAAATCTTCCACAGAGCTAGGTGAAATTGTGCCAGTATTCATAAAAGAAGATTATGTTTTAGAATCTGTATTGTATTATTCAATAAATATTTCAAGGTGTCTGCAAACAGGGATTAATGGATATTATATTTCAGGAAACCAGAAAAGGTATCAACCCAAAGAATTAAATAAAACAGTCATGTTTGATGCTCATATAAACTGTAACTTAAAATAAAAAGTCTGTAAACTTCCTCTTCCTTTTGTTTGATTTTCTTGTCATAAAATAATACAGAATAAAATGAAATGAGACAAAAATGAAAGGAAATAAACACAACTAAAAATTGACCTTCACTTTGTAAAGCCATGCCTTTATTCAATCATCACGTTAATAGTCATTTTCTACATGAAGTTAAAACATCTGGATGAGAAAGGCTATGTCAAGTTCTTACTGCACACTAGTGTAGCTGTAGGCATCTGTACACGAGGAGACTATAAAGAATTTAGTGGTGTATATCACAATGCATATTTGAACATTTAATCATATTTGAAATGGCTGTATTGTATGGAAAAAAATCTTTGGCTTTAAACATTTGTATTTTATTATGTCGTAATAGGAAATGACTATGGGCAAATTAAATTGGATCTTCATTGTATGTTTCCATATTTCAGAGAGTCATTGTTGTTCTTAAATGACTTACCTGTTGTGTAAATACCCACAAGAGCTGATTTAATGCCTAGCTTCATGTTTCTGTCTCCATCCCTCCTTCAGAAAATTTGTCAGCAGGGCATAGACTACTGTCTAGAATATTCTAGAACAGTTTATGTTGTCATTTCTCTTCTGACTACTAACATTTACTTTAAATCTACTCATTTTAATGGTTAGTATCTATCCCATAATTTCAGTGGAATAAGCAAGATTGCTGACTAGATATTTAGGAATTAAATTCCAGTTTATAACTTCTACTTATACATATCAAAATAGAACAGAATAGTTATTTCCATGTAAAAATATGGAATAGACAATGATATTATGAAGGAAAATGAAATTTCAGAGTCACTTTTTCATAAACTCTTGATATTTACATTTATTTACACATATAATACCTAAAATATTTCACCTCAAGATCCCTGTAAAAAGAAATGAAAAAATTTTCAAATTTGTGAACCTAGTTCTAAAATTATTTAATGGTATATTTAAGATTTCTATTACCTATATTATCATAAAACAGTTGTATGTTTTTCATTTCATTATTTAGGCTTCTTAGAGATAGATCTCTTGCTAATTTGATTGCTGAGTCTTGAAGTGTAGTATTGGGAATTAACATTAATCAAAAAAAATAGCTCTTATGCCTTAGTTAATAGTTTATTGCTTATGGATATCATCCTGTTTATAAGTCTATCAATATAACATGTAAATATAAATATATTGAATTTATTATTTACATAGATTATCATGCTGAGGAACTGAGAAATAATTTTGAAAATGTCAAGATTTCCTGTTTTTCTACTTTATAAAGGAAGACAAAAAACATCAATATGGTGGTCCCAGCCTGCAATCTCCACTTCCTGAAACACAGAGCTTAGAAGAGTGAGGTGTGATGTCTGGTCAGGCTTATAACTCCATGAAACTCTGCCTTACTCCATGGCTGGGTCAGATGGCCTGTTACTCCAACCAAAAGAAAACACAATGGTGGGGGACAGAGGTACTTGCCTGCTATTCCCAGAGATATGGGGAAGCACAGATAGGAGGATCTGATCAGATACAATAATATTCATTGAAATGAACTCTAGGAAATGGAAACAAGAGGGTGTGTGTGTGTGTGAGTGTGTGTGTGTGTGTGTGTATGAGTGTGTGTGTTCTTTTCTTTTTGCCTTGTTTGTTTGTTTATATGTCTTTGGGGGTGTAAGGGGAAGCACAGAAATGGAGGGACAAAGAGTGAGCAAATGCAGCAATAGTACTCACTGGGCATTGTTGAAAATGAACTATACAACTTGTGGATGGGATGGTAGGGAAACATTGAGGAGGTTGGGAGGGGTGACATTGTTCAAAGGGAAATGTACTCTTTGCCTGACTTAGGTAAGTGAAGCCCCTCTGGTTTTTTCAGCATTTTCAATTAAAAATGTTAAAAAGGAGGATCTCATCCCTGGCTGGCTTGAGAATAAAAGCCAAACTGTCGCTTAAAATTTACTGAGCAAAAAGAGGTTGGAGGCTTGGCTCAACTCACACAGTGCCTAACAAACACAAGGTCTGAGAAAAGGGGGATGAGCAGGAGAGAAAAGAGAATGAATCACATTTAGATTGTGATTGAAGAAAAAAGGAGCTATGTTAGGGAAACACCAGGCCAGAAAGATAAACAAAATATTAACAGTAAAATCGCAGCAGCCTACCTCAACCTGTCCTTTTAATATACTCAGTACTGACCAGAATAATTTTTTAAAACATGGTTGCCTGGACTCCAACTTATCTACTAAATATGAATCCTTGTAGGCATCCCCCACAATCTGGACTCTTGGACCATAGCGTCATATTCAGAATTTAAGAAGCCCTTCCCTTTTATGGAAAATGGCAACACAGCTATTAAAATGAAGGCACAGCATTGTGCCCACTCTGCATAGTTCTCACTAAGGAGCTTATCCCCAATTGTCACTGGCCTGATGATCTGGGTGAGGACTGTTCATTGCTCAGATATTTGCTCCGACACTAACTTACAAGGTAATGGTCAACATGAATAAAAGTCATTAAACTTAGAAATTTGTCCTTTGTAGTTCAAGAAAGTTCAAGACGTACTAAAATAAAAAGTTAATTGATCATTTATAAATACTTATGTAGAACATTTCAGATCACAGCTATAACTTTTAATTTTGTGGGGAAAAAAAAACAAAAACATTGGACTTTAAAACACTGATGCTGCCTCACTGGGATGCAATTTAGTGGTAGAATGCCTCGCCTACCTATATGCAGCCCTGGGTTTGATCCCCTACAGAGAGAAAATCACAACAATTTTGCCTAATTAGGTATATTTTATTTAAAGTCTCATAAAAATGAAATCGAAAATCAGAGCTGAAGACAACTTTTTCTCTTTTGATAAATTATAAGCCTGAGGGGAACAAATGCTGATCAGAGTTCAAATGCTGATCAGAGTTCAAATGCTGATTCTGGTAACACAAATGCTAATTCAACTTCCTGTTGTTATTCTGGATAAGAATAGCATTTTGTTTATACCAAGGACACAGCAAAACAACAAAACAGATACATTACAAGATCAGGGAGGGACCTCTGGGTTGAGGATATTTCCTCATGGCCTCCTTTCCTCTCACAGCCTCTACTTCTCAGTGATCTATGAGACTCTTGCCTCATGAGGGATTAGTTAGGACCTAGAAGTCCAGAGACAGAAATTTCTGCCTTTAATTTAATAGGTTCCACAGGGGTGGTGATGAAGAGGGGGGGGGGGCATTGACTTTTGAGACACCTTTTGGCTTGTCACTATATTGTGATTGCATACTTCTGAGTTTTATCTACCACATCTTCAGCCCAGACTGGGTCTGATCAAATCCTCCACATGCAATCACATATCATGTCACCTTGTATCTTTTATCACTGACCAAGAAGAAATGCCTAATAATTAATTACCAATTAGATATTTGAATTCAGGAGTTTCTCCCTACCCCATAACATCAACTTATTTTAATGCATTGTGTTATGGGGACATATACCTCAGTTCTTTTTCATTTTTTAATCTTCATTAGTCAATCAGCAATCATCATTCTGTATAGAACACTGCACTATGAAATTGGTGAAAACCAAAATATGTAAAAACCACAGACTATAAAGAGGGTTTCTAAAGCACTTACTCATCTGCATATTCCTTGGAGGAATTAAGCTTTATAAAATGTTAGGACCTTTATAAAATGAATTTCCATATGAGTATATATCCATAGACAAATATATAAGGAGATAGTTGTATGAATAAAATTTGCTGCTGGTTACAAATTGTTAAAATTATGCAAATCATAGGAGAATATACTCTCAATATGAAATATTTAATATTGTAAAAAGAACATAGGGTAGAACAGAAACATTCCCTTTTTGCTCAAACTTCATCTTATATTCATTTTTCCCCAAGATGAGCTCAGAAGCAATGTTAATTGTTTGGATATGTTTCATCCATTAAATATTTATGCATTTATATCACTATGTATGTGTGTTATTTACTTTTTGTTTCTCTGAGAGTTTTACCTTGGGGAGCTCTCAGAGTTGACACAAAATTCTATTCTGGTAATGCTAAATTATTTGGTATTAAACATGTGAAACTGAGCCAAAATAAGCTTGCTATCTCTAAACTATACCTTTTAGGTATTTGTTAACGGGAAGGAAGTCTAATACAGCTTCTTACCCTTTTCTTATCCCTGTCTTTCACTCAGACATTCCATAGTATTCTACTCATAAACATTTAGATTCTCTTCCATAGAAAGTTCTTTTTATCACACATTTCTTACTAATGCTTCTATGCAGGAGCACTGTATTTTTTATCTTTTAACATCAGTAGCACCACTCTCTACTTGTCTACTTGTAAGAGCCTAAATAGTAGTTATAGGTTATTCATCCTTAAAAAACGTAACACAGCACTGTATAAACATAAAAGAACCACAACATACTTATTTATCACTGATGTCTTAATTCTTACTCAAAATCTGTTAAAAGCACAGTATCATTTTTGTACACACCCTTGACTCTGAAGTATAGAATTAACATTCTTACTGGTAGAGTTAGCTAAGAAATGTAACTACAATCAAGTAGTGATTTATATTGTCACTAAACTCATGTATTTTACATTATGATACAGTTGTATAATTTCCTCCTGTCAGCATTTCCCGAGCCTCAGGTCCTCAGCTTCTCCCACTAGCCCCCAGATCCACCCATACCTAATGAGCCACTCCTACTCACTACCTACCTACTTCCCCTTTACCCCCAGAGAGAGAAGTGGCCACCTGGATAAGGTGCAGACGCCATGTAGCTCCCTCTCCCATGGGAGCTATGGCCCCACTAATAAACTTCTTTATAAACCTTCTTTTCCTGTCTGTGATTATCTCCGCATGGTCCCCTGGGATGGCTGGGACATATCCTTTCACTGTCTAGAACTCTTCCACGTTCAGTGACTTGAATCCTTTTCACTATCTACACTAATCACATCTTTAATTACTATGCTCATACATAGTACACAATACTCCAGAAGTCTGAGGGAGGTATTTTTAAAGAACCTTGAAGACAATAAAACATAACTTTCCAAAACCAATGCAAATGTGCTCTGCCGGGCATGCTGAACAATGCTACTCAAGAGAAATGGCATTTATTTTGCTCTCCAGTCTACATTGACTTCTCTGCTTTACCCATTATGAGGCAGCTAGGGGCATCATGTAGCAAGTGCCTAAGAGAGGAAGCTAGTGTTCTAGAAGTTAAAAAATGTTGACATAAGGAGGAACAGGAGAAGGAGGAGGAGGAAGAGGAGGAGGAGGAGGAGGACAGGTTGGAGGATCATGTGTATGTGCCAGTCCTAGGGCTTCAACTCAGGGCCTAGCTAATGCTCTACCACTTGAGCCACAGCTTCATTCTGGCTTTTTTGATACTTAACTGAAAATAAGAATCTGACAGACCTTCCGGCCCAGGCTGTCTTTGAACCACAATCATCAGACATTAGCTATCTGAGTAGCAAGGCTTACAGGCACGAGCCACTGGCACCCAGTTTGTGGGATTATTATTTGAATGAATAGAGTAGACAGTAAAACAAATACAGGAACAAGATAAATATAATGTGTGTTTATGAAGATACATGCATTTCTGTTCAGTTTTAAGTTACAAATTGGAAGTTGAAATCTAGAATACAGGACAGAGTTTCTGCTGAACCAATATTCTATTTTCTCAACATCCTAATTTCCCTACCTTACAGCAGATAATAATAGATAATATTAGGAGTTTTGTGAGGATTATGGAATTATATTGGGAAATTTCTATGTCCATTATTTATCAAAAAATGAGTCCTGTCATTGGTGCCCTAGTTACTATTACAGTATGTTTGGCTCTCTAGGGAGTGTTGTGCTCAAAGAAGTCATCTTTTAGTGGAAGACAATGAGGTTGTTCTGAAAGAGAAGCCAATAGAATGAACCACTACATTCTCCTGATGATTACTGCATCAAATGGCTAGGTGTGCACCACCTGTTCCTAATCCTTTTTCTTTTGATCTCCTAAATCCTATTCAACAACTAATTTCTTCCTTTCATGTCTTGAACGCCTTCTGTTGGCCAGTACTGCTGGCATGGCTGATATCATCAGAACAATTTTGTTTTACTATGATGGACTGACTGTGTGTAGCTTATATTGACTGAGTGCTAAGTAATACTTCCAACCACCCTATGAGGAGAAAATGAAATCAGAGTCGTATGGAGTGAATCAGCCCAGGGTGGTATAGAATGAGTGACAGAAACAGAACTTGAGCCAATATAACCTAAAAGAGAATCTCTTCATTTTTCCTTCATCTTTCCAAGCTGCCTCTTTTTTATAATAAGAAGAGAAGTAATTGTGTGACTACCTTTTTTGCTAAGTTTTGTCCATCCATAGTGAGATCCCTATATCTATTCTTAATATTCAGGAAAGTACACCATGGCCCCTGTGGCCACAAAGTAAACCTCAGCATCCATATATAGTAATCTTGCCCAGAAATATGATTCAGCAAGTAAAAACTTCTATCTGTGCTACATTTGGAGAAAATGGGAAACTTGGGTTTGGAAAAGATGAACAGAAAACAAAAAAAAGCCCATTAAGGAGAGGTGCAGAATAAGTCCAGACACCACTCAGGAGTTAGCATGGTGCCAGAGAAATGGCAATGGTTCTGGATTAGAAAGAACAAAAACAAAGGTGACAAACTACATTGAGATTGGAGATTTGAAACAATGATTGAGGATTTTGAATTTTTTCTTTAGAATCTGATATACAGAAAACACCAAAAAAATGGACTAATAATAATTTGAGGGTTCAAGAAAGATGAACCCATATATGGTATCTATACTTACTTGGAAAAGAGAAAATTGGAGCCTGGAAACCCCATAAAGTACTGAAACAATTCTAGGTATGGAGCAATGAGTGCTTGGAATGTGCTGATAGTGTGGCAGATATGAAAAAAGCAAGTGTGTGAATTCACAAAGCACTTGGAGGAAGACACTAAACATCTTGGTGAGTCATACGTTAAAATCAAGATGATTGGGAAATAGAATGACTCAGGTGCAGTTAAGTTGCTTAAATCTAAGTAATTCTTTGATGAAATGTCTTTCAGTAGAAACCCATATTGAAGGAGAGAGGGAGAGAGAAAAAGAGAGAAAAGGAAAAGAGAGTTCGAAGAGAAACTATACATTGCAAAGTCACTCCCCCCCCCCAGTGACTTTCCCTATGCCCTACGTCCCAGTTTCTACCATATCCTAATAATGCTATTAAATTATGAATCCATAAATATATTATTCATTGATTAATTCATAATCCCTATGATCCAATTTCCCCCAAATCTCATCTCTGAATATACATTGGAGATGAACATCTTAACCAATAAGCCATGGAGGACAGGCTCCAAGTGGCTAAGGGGCAGAAAAGGGGTTGTTCAGAAGAGGAATGAGAAAGAAATGATGAAGAATGTGTAAGAAAACATTGCCTCCCTATCCCTGTGAGTAATTAAAGTGCACAATATAGTGTACTTACAATCTTGCCTTGTTTTTAAATTTAGTACTTATTTTTTAACTCAAAATCAGGAGAAATGCAGGTACTGATTTAAATGGTAGAAATGAAACCTTCCTTATCTAAAATCTAAATGAGTTTAGGGGTTATAAAAGCAAGAGAATTTTGTCATGATAACCATGCTCATATTATTTCCATTACAGACAATTTACCAAGGATCGTTTTCCTAGGTCTCCTGTATTTCCTACAATTCACATTTCTTTTGGTATATCTCAGTTTAGTTCCTCTATATGATGCAAAAATCTGTTTATTTCCTTCTGTATCAGTTTGCCCATTTTCATTTCTAGCTTATGTATTCTCTGCTTATTTAACACATTGTCATGCTCTCAAATATTCTCTTCCTTCAAAATGCCACTGATGAAGTACAATGACAGCAAGGAAAGATGCTGAAGGCCACTGCCCCAGGCCAGCTGAAAGGGGCCCTGACTGAATGCTTGCACAGGAAGGACAAGTTAATTCAGCAACAGGAGATTTGGTACATGATTCTTTGGTCACACACTCTCCATAGAAAACCTGTAGAATTCCTAAATATAGCATAAAGTATGGCCTTGCTTTACTGTCATTTAGGAATGATGGATTCATTTATGTGCATCTCAAAAAGAGCTGGAAAAGAAGCATGCACATTGAGCAACTTAGGCTCCTAGTCACTTTCCGTAGTTGACTCATGAAACCACAAAACCACTCGTGTGTGTGTGTGTGTGTGTGTGTGTGTGTGTGTGTGTGTGTGAATCCTGGGGCTTGAACTCAAGACCTGAGCTCCCTCCCAGATCTATTTTCCTCAGGTTTAGCACTCTGTCACTTAAGCCAAAGCTCCATTTTGTGTTTTTTTGGTAGTTAATTGGAGATAAGCATCTCAAGGAAAATCCTGTTCATCTGACTTCAAACTGTAATCCTCAGAACTCAGCCTCCTAAGTAGCTAGGATTAAAATTGTGAGCCACGGGCGCCTGGCTACAAAACTACTTTTGCTTAGTCATTTAACTTCACTACAGCTTCCACATTTCTATGCATTTGCATGGTATCTCTTCTATCTTGACTTCCCTGACCTCTTTGAAGAGAAATATTTTACTCATCTGCAATACTCAGCTTGGTATCATCATCTTTCTGAACCATTCACTACCTCCCCCCACCCACATGTGAGCAGTTTAGGTACCACATCCTGTGCGCTTCTGTAGGACAACAATGATATGACTCTCCCTTTCCTACTCTGCTGACTCCCCTGCCTCCCTCTTAGTAGACTGTGTGCTCCCAGAAGACCAAAACAGTATTTCTTCTGCGAACATTACTACTTGCAGTGTGGTTTGCTATCTAGAACACATACTCACTTGGTCTGTTTGAATGGAATGAATGAACTTTATGAATGTATTTGTTTATATGTGAAAACAAGGAATCACACAAGACAGGTGATTTTCAGTATTTTAAAAAGTGGCAGAACCAGTTTTTGAGTCAAAAATTTAAGTGCTAGACCGATGTGTTATAGAAAAAAAGAACTCAGTGCTCTGTTTGAAAAATGGGATTCCAGACACCTGTCTATTTGTTCTTTCTTCTTGGATCACAGTAGCATATCTGGAATAATGTAGCCCTCAAATTAGAATTACTAATATTTGATGCAGCAACAAAATTATAATTTTGTAGAATTTACTTTTTTGAAATGCTAGCTTTTTTATTAAAACATTTTGAAGGAGTTTTTTTTTTCCCCCACAAGACATAAACTATATACTTGATTCTGTGAAAAGCAGGCATTACATTCCCATAACCAACTCTTTCCTTAATGACTTAGGTCTTGGATAGGAACACTGCCTCCATTCTATCACTGAGCTGAATTCACAAAGGTATTGTTATGACATGTTTATTTCCCTGCACCTCCCTTGTCTGTCAGCTGTCATTTTTCCTGATGTCACTTTTACTGACCTAATAGCTCCCTTAGCTAATATCTTCTACTCAAAGCCCATGAACCCTAACTTTTCTTCTAATATACTATGAGTAGAAACAATAGAAAATAGATCACATTTAGTGCTTTTTTTGTCACAAAAGAACAAGTGAGATTTGAGAAAGTCTGACTTTTTGTTAGCACTCTGTGAAGATCATGAAAGTTATTTGAGATAACTTTTTCTCCAAAAAATGAAATCTATATGATCTCTATCAAAATGATCTTTGATACTATCTGGGATGGCTGAATGTACTATAAATGATTAAAACCTTTAAATCGCTTAAATAAACAAAAATGATGAAAGATGCATATGAAATACTAAGGTATATTATGCACAAGTGGACTAACATGTACTGTAGCTTGTAATGTTTCCTCAAAATCAAAAAGTAAAAGTATGGCCTGGGAATATGGCCTACTGGTAGAGTACTCTCCTCGTATACATGAAGCCTGGGTTCAATTCCTCAGTACCACATATATAGAAAAAGCTGGAAGTGGCGCTGTGGCTCAAGTGGTAGGGTGCTAGCATTGAGCAAAAAAACAAAAAAAGAAGCCAGGAACAGTGCTCAGGCCCTGAGTTCAAGCTCCAGGAGGCAAAAAACAAAAATAAAAGCCCATTAAAAACACTTGAAAATATAAGTGTAGACAAAAATTTAAAAATCGAACTCGAAAACCTCAGCAACAACAAGCATTTACAAATGGGACTAAATTTAAAAAGCTTTGCACATAAAAAATAATTACAGAAATCACAAGATAACCTACAGGATAGGAGAAAATCTTTGCCAACTATTTAATGAATAAAGAATTAATATGAAAAACACACCCATTAGAGTTCAGGTTTGTCTTCCACTGAGATTTTTCTGCTTCTGTCAGTAAGCTCAGATGTGCTCTCTCAGGGCACCTGGAATGAGTCGTCCATGAATCTGAAGTGTGACATGCTGGGATTTAATTAAGGATTCCTGAGAGCTTTTCAAGATGCCTTTTACTTCATCCCATATTGGGACATTAAGCAAAACCCTACCTCAAAAATAGCTAATGGAAAAAGGGGCTGAAGGTGTGGCTCGAGTAGCAGCAGCATCTGCCTAGTAAGTGTGAAACCCTAACTTCAATCTTCCAAAGTGCCAATAATTAATTACATGACTAATTAATTAATTAACTAATTAAAGTGAGTGCTCGGTAAGGCATATTTTCTTTCCCTAGAAAGAAAAGGCCAAGCTCTCTTAGTTTTGAAAAAGCACTAAACTCATGACCTAGACACCCACATTCCTACCACCTAAACCTAACTTCCTAAACCTCTTGGTGTTTTAGGATTTTAACAGATTTCAGATAAAAGTTCAGCTCATGTTGAATGAAAGAATGAGATGTTTTCTGCAGTGCTAACCAAAATGAGTGATGAGTTAGAATGAGTAAAAGCAGTTACGGATAGAGAAAAGGGCATTGTGGGAAGTTCACAGGAACTGACCCCTGACTTTTGGCAAGTCAGACCCATTGTATTGAGCTTCCCTCCAGATCACCAGATCAAGGAGACCTGAGTACAGAAGCAGAGTAGTCTCTGTGCAAGACCAACGTGAACTCTGATTAGCAATTTACTTACAGGGCTGATGTAAGAATTCATGGATAAAGTTTCTATAAAGAACATGGCATGATTACTGAGTATTTTAATGTGAATCTATCAATATGGTCATTATACCATACTCAATGAATCCATCAGAATGTTTCTACTGTATCATATTATTAAAGGTTAATATTTTAAAATATATATTTTACTTTTGATTAACATACAGTTATTATACATATTTATAGGGTACAGTGTGATATGCTTACAAGATCACAAACTCAATTGGGTATATCCATCATCTAAAGCACTGATCGTTTATGTTCGGAACATTCAAAAGCTCCTTATTTACCATTTTAAATGTCATTAGCCACAGTTACCTTATGTGATGTAGAACCCTAGAAGTTATTCCTTCTACGTGGTTATGCCTTGGCACAACCATGATCTCTCCATCTTTCCTTCTTTCAGCCCTTCTTATCACCCAATAAACACTATTTTTATTTCTTCTCATAAGATTAATACTTAAAAATCTGAGGACATTCTACATACTGTTAGTCTTCCAAATGCTGTAGGTAAATGAACTTGTTAAATCTTCACAGAGATTATTCACCAAGAAACTGAGAATTTCTCTTACCATTTTTACTTTATGAAGCAACCAAGGTTTCTTGAGTTGCCCAAAGTCACACAATAGCAAAATGCAGCATTTGACCAACCTGTTGATTCTACAACACAGCTTCTCCTTTGTTTCTCATATTTTTATTTGCATTTTATACCCTCCCTTAGAGAATGATGTTTCCATTGATCTCAAGGACTATTGAACTTGAAATCTTGAAGCCAAGACTTGAAACGCAACCCTTGTTATCTCACTAGGGAAGTTAGACATTGTACAGTCTGCGTACAATTTTTCTATAAACTCATAAAAGTTGATACTGCAACTTCTTTATTAGACTTTAGCATCTATTTGAGAGAAGGAACAAAACAAAGCCAGGATATATTCATATATATATATATTTATATATATTCATATATATACTTTCTACTTAGCTACATTGAGTAGAGTCTAACCTATTGTAGATAGTGAAACTTCCTATATTTTTGCTAATGGTAACAATCAGTCATCCTCATATTTCATCTACTTCTGGTAAGTATTCCAAACAGTCCAGACCCCTCCACATTTTTTAAGGTTTGTAAAGTCACATTTATCATTTCTGAAATCCTTAAACATTATTTATTTACTTACCTAGGTCATTCCTTAGCACTGGATATTGTACTTATGTTTATCAGAACCAGGGAAGAGGAATATCAAAATGAAGAGATGAAGGGTAAAAGGCAAACCAATGCAACAGCAATACTTACAAGACAATATGCTATAAACCAACTATACTCTCAGGGGAGAGTTGGGAGGAGACCCGGGATGGGGGAAGGTGGGGGAAAATGGAGGAGGTAAAAAGTCTCTTAAGCAAAGTCCTCACTGCCTTATATATGTACCTGTAACCCCTCTGTACATTACTTTTGACAATAAAATAAATTGCTAAAACAGTAAATGAGACATTTATCTTGGTCTAGATACTTGTCTTCAGATTCTTGATGGTTTTATTCACTATAATGGATATCAAGGTTGATTATATTAGATTTTTTTTTAAATTAGTTTTTTCTTTTAGTAGTGCTGGCACTTGACAGGAGCTCCAGCTCCTTTTGTTTTAGCTGTCAGGCTGGTTCTTGTGCATATGCCTGAGCCAGCTAGGAACTATGTGTGTTTCCCATGTAGTTAGGATGATAGATGTGTGCTACTGAGAACTTGCCTATTGGGTGAGGTGAGATCTTGTGTTTATGACCAGGGCTGACCTAGAATGTACCAAGTCATTAAAGTAAGAAGTTAATGTTAGTTTTCTTGATATAGGACATTCTTACAGGGGTGAGATGGAATCTCAATGTTGTTTGATTTGCATTTCTTTTATGGCCAGTGATGTAGAGCACTTTTTCATATATCTCTTGGCCATTCTCATTTCCTCATCAGTCTCTTTTTAAGTCTTTAGCCCACTTGATAAGGGGCTATTGGTTCTTTGCAGTTTTGTTTTGGAGGAATGAAATTTTTTTAGTTTTTCATATATTTTAGATCTGAGGCCTTTGTCCGTTGCATGGCTGGTAAAGATTTTTTCCCAATATGTGGGCTTTCTGTTTATCTTGCAAGATGTCCTATATCAAGAAAACTAACAATAACAAATGTTGGAGGGGATGTGGCCAAAAGGGAACTCTACTTCATTGTTGGTGGGAATGTAAACTGGTCCAGCCACTCTGGAAAGCAGTATAGAGATTCCTCAGAAGGCTAAACATAGAGCTCCCCTATGACCCAGCAGCCCCACTTTTGGGCATCTACCTAAAAGACCACAAACAAGAACACATTAAAGCCACGAGCACAACAATGTTCATCACAGCACAATTTGTCATAGCTTGAATTTGGAACCAACCCAGATGCCCCTCAGTAGACGAACGGATCAGGGAAATGTGGTACATATACACAATGGAATTTGATGCCTCTATCAGAAAGAATGACATTGCCACATTTGTAAGGAAATGGAAGGACTTGGAAAAATTTATACTAAGTGAAGTGAGCCAGACCCAAAGAAACATGGACTCTATGGTCTCCCTCATAGGGAATAATTAGCACAGGTGTAGGCAAACCACAGCAGAGGATCACAAGAGCCCAATAGCTCTAACCTTATGAACACATAAGATGATGCTAAGTGAAATAAACTCCATGTTATGGAAATGATTGTTATATCACTGTTGTAATTACTTTCAACGGGCTATGTGTAACCGTTGCTTCTATTATTGATGATCTTCTTGTATCCCCTTCCTGTGGTGTACCTACACTATCTCTGTATCTTATCTGAGTACATTGGAAACCGTGTATACTGGTATTAGAACTAGGAAACTAAGGGCTGGGAATATGGCCTAGTGGCAAGAATGCTTGCCTTGTATACATGAAGCCCAGGGTTCAATTCCCCAGCACCACATATATAGAAAATGGCCAGAAGTGGCGCTGTGGCTCAAGTGACAGAGTGCTAGCTTTGAGCAAAAAGAAGGCAGGGATAGTGCTCAGGCCCTGAGTCCAAGGCCCAGGACTGGCAAAAAAAAAAAAAAAAAAAAAGAACTAGGAAACTGAAAGGGAATACCAAAATCGAGAGACACAGGGTAAAAAAGACAAAGGACTACAAAAGCAATACTTGCAAAATTGTTTGGCATAAATGAACTGAACAACTCATAGGGGAGAAGGGAAAGGGGGAGGGGGGAGGGGGGAATGAGGGAGGAGGTAACAACAGTACAAGAAATGTATCCAATGCCTAATTTATGAAACTGTAACCTCTCTAGAGGTACATCAGTTTGTCAATAAAAATTAAAAAAAAATAAAGTTAAGAAATTAAGCTTTTAACCAACTGGAATTAACACCAATGGTCTTTTTGGAGGAATGACATTCCTGGGATCCTCCTACTGATACAACTAGATTTTTTTTTTCTCCCAGTCCTGGGGCTTGGACTCAAGGCCTGAACACTGTCCCTGACTTCCTTTTGCTCAAGGCTAGCCCTCTCCCACTTGAGCCACCACACCACTTCTGGCTTTTTCTATATATGTGGTGCTGAGGAACTGAACTCATGGTTTCATGTATAGGAGGCAGGCACTCTACCACTAGGCCATATTCCCAGCCCTACACCTAGAATTTTTGAGGGCAAAGTCAGTGTGAAGCATTGACTTGGTAATATTTCTGTGACTCCTCCATTGTCCTAGAGTCCATAAATGAGTTCCTTTGAGATTTCTTCAACAGAGTTCTGCACCTCATTGACAAGAAAACAGCAAATAGTTATGGGGGTGTATTAAATAATTTTCTAGCTAAATATGACTTTACACTTGTTCTTAGCTCACCAGAGTAAGCCACAGTCAGAATGTCTAGTTTATAAGCAGAGAGCTCATTGGTTCCTAAAGAGGCCATTGGTCCAATGTAACACTAGGCCAGCAACAGGTCAGACTTGTGGCAGGGCATCCCCTGGGCATGGTCGAGGGTGTGAATTTGGCTCAGTGGACGCCTCCAGTGGATTCTTGCAACTGGTTCTACCGGATCCTGTTGGACTGAAATAAACAAGACAGCAATGAAAAACAAGCACCTCACTAGGGTCAAAGTTTTAAATGCATACATCCCCATATTACACAGAAGTTTTGACACTATATTACTACTACTAGTACTACAACTATTATTATTTATTATTATTATTATTTCATTTTTCTTTGGTCACCCTGAAAGTTTCTACTTCTCTGGAACTATTCCTTACAGCTTTCTCATGGATCTGGGGGGCAGGATTGAAACAGGAGTTGGGGGAACTTTCTCATCACTGAGAGGACATCTGATCAGCCAGAAACCAGGTCCTTTGCTTCTCCTTTTCCAGATCCAAGGGAGTGGGCTCAGCTCTGGGCTTGGGGAACCCAGGCCAGTTCCAGCCAGACTTGGCCTCCTGACCCCAGACAGCCTGGGTCGCGCCGCCCCCCAGCCGCGGAGGCCGGCTGCCAAGAGTTCAAGACCTCCTCATCCGGATGTGATGAAAAGGAGGAACAGAGAGAGAAGTGTGTGAGCCTGAAAGGAGTGGTGGAAGGGGAAAGGAGAGGCGGCGGGGGGGGGGGGGGGGGCGGTGCAGCGTCGTCCTTGTCCCTGGTAGCGGTGCTAGCCCAAGCCAGCCGGCGGGAAAGAGGGGGCGGAGTGCGCGCAAGTAGAGCCACCGCCGCGGTTGCCGCCACCGCGACCGACGACATCTGGGCTGAGCCCCGGGGGAGGCGGGAGGGACGCGCAGGGGCGGCCGCCGCTGTCGTCAGGCCACCGGAGCGCGATGCGGCCCCGACCCGAGCGTTGCTAACTTTCTGGGCCAGTAGAAGAGGACGAGGGGACTTGGAGCATTTGGGGAAGGAAGGGATGCCGAGGTAGGTGGTGATCGGCCCCCCCCTCCCGCTCCACACTACCCCCTCCCCAACCCCATCTCTTCTCTTTCCCCGTCCCTCTTGGGACTCCTCCCTCCCACCCTCTCCGGGAACTTGTCATTGTCAACTCGCAACTCTTTGCAGTTTTCCTGGCTGCTTTCAAATCAAAACTTCCCCGGGGTGGAGTTTGAGGGAGGAGGGCGGAGGGGGAGGGAAGGTCCCGCAGGGGTGGCTTGCTCCTGTTTAAATCATTTTTTACTTTTTCCTTCCCCCCCACCCCCCTTCTGTTAGAAGCAGCGAGTTCCCAGCACCCGGGACCTAGGAGGCCGTCCTCGGGGCGCCCCGCGGGGCGGCGAGGCGAGCGGGCTGCGGGGCGGCGCGGGCTCGGCGGAGCGGCCCATGTCCGGCGCGGGCGAAGCCGTCGCTGCCTCGGCCGAGGCGGGCGGCGGCCGGCTGGGCTCCCCGGCCCCGGGTGAGTTGCGCGCTCTCGGAACTTTGCAAGCTCTGGCCCTGGTTGCCAACTGTGCTCGCACGGTACTGTGTGGTGGCGGGGCGGTGGTGTGGGGGGCTGGGGTCACGGATTCCCGATCCGGTCGTTGAGAACTTTTGCACACTTGGCGATCTCCTCCAATAAGTTTGCCCAGGATTCCTGCCCCAGATCAACAACCGGATAGGAGGGCGGGATCGCGGGTCCCGGCACCTTCCCCTTCCTTTGCTTCTGGAGGAACAGGATGGCCGGGAGGCGGCTTCTTCCTCGAGCATGTGCATTTCTCACTTAGAGGTGTGGGTCCTGAGGCGTTTGTCTGGGACTCTTGAGTTTCTGTGTGGTCCGCGGATACGGGACTGGGGCGCTTTCTGAGCTGGAAAGAGCACCCTCCTTTTCGTCTTTTCTGTTGTTGTTTGGGGGTACTCTGTGACCCCCATCGATAAACTGGGTTTCTGCGACCACTTACTTTGGAATGGAAGGCGTAGTGTTCTCAATCACTAGTTTAAATATAATGTTCTAGAAGAAACACTTTCCCACAATGAATTCGCTTTGCATTCTTCCTCAAGAAAGCTCTTGTTTCTGGGAAACTTTCTCTAACAAGTTTTTTAGCAAAGTTATAATGCCCCTTTTTCTCTCGAAGGTGATATAGTTCAGGTTTTCATTGGTGACAGAGCAAGGCACTGACCACCTGTCATGCGTTTTTCTTCTTGGGATGGTGGGACGGTGGTTCTGATGTGAAGAGTTATGACACCGATGGGCCTCAAATAAATTTGCAGGGCTTAAGATCCCACTGTATATTCTTAATTTTTATGCATATCTGATAGCTATTCCTCATAATAATGTAATGAGCTTCTTGGGAGGTTTCTCACCCCCCCTTTCCCTCCCTCCCTCTCTCTCTTTCTCTCTCTCTCCCTCCCTCATTTATTTAGGCAGGGGAAAAAAAGGGAAAGAAGTTAATGTTCAAGTCACAGTAGATAAAAGCAGAAACATCCATGGTTAAATTAAAATGTTCTGGCATCCAGGGCTGTTAAATTGAATTACGTTTATCATTTCACTTGGAAAGAGTGACTCATTTTTTTTCTCTAAACAGAGAAAATAAAAATGATTAGTTGCAGAAAAGCTGAGAACCGGAATGATAAACATATGTTTTCCCAGAAGCGGCCCATGTTCTACACATTGTATTGTCAACACAATCATTTGCTTGTCATTAGGCATGCTGGCAGCAGACATAGCAACACATCCATGGCTGTTTATGCTCCCACTTGAGCTGTTAATCACTGTTGTTGGGTTGACAATGCTTATGTCAAACATCAACATCAGATACCCAAGGAAAACATGTTGATTTGGAAATAGTTAACATGTACTATCTCTGGCTTTACCAGTATATTCACTTTTAAAATCAACAGGAAAAATTTGCAGTGGTACTACACCTGCATAATACTGATCTAACTTTAAGATGCAGGTATCTGAAAGGACTTGAAGTAGAGTATTTGAAACAATTGTTAATAATACTATGAAATAATTATTAGTTTAACTTGGATTTAAACCTTTCTTTAAAGAGAGATTGATTAAATTCTAGATGTAATGTAAGTTTCATTTTTTAAAGAAAAAAATCCCTAGTATCTTGTTAAAATACTGTTCTTCAAATGAGTACATTTCATGAAATGTATTTAAACAAAAGAAAAAAGTAGAGTAAGCAGGTAAGGAAATAGCTTCAAGGTGTAGGTTCCTAGCATTAGGTTGGATTTATTGGTAAAGACATTTGTGAAGAAGCTTTTCTTGAAAGCTGCCTACTTTTAAATTCTTCCTCGAGTTCTTTTATGTTCTTGTTCTGTTCGTGACTTCTATACGTTCTAAAGGACAAAACTATTTCTTCACATAATGTTCCAGTAAGATATTGGTGCTTAGTTAATTGAAATTCAATGTAAACATGCTATCTATGAAATGCTGAGAATAGTCATGTGCATGTGTCATCTCAGCTACATGGAAGACAGAGATTGTGACCCAAGTCCAGTTTAGTCAAGACAAGCAAAGTATGGTGGCGTTCCTCATCATCTCAATGACACAGGAGGCTTAAGTAGGAGGATTGCAGACAGAGGCTGACTCAGGCCAAAACACTACACCCTTTCCTAAAACAAAAAGGGCTAGGGGTGTGGCTCAAGTAGTAGAGTGCCAGCCTAGAGTTCAAACTATACATGTCAAAAGCCCTTGTGAAAACCTAATGTTTATGTAAGTTAACAGAAAATGCTATTTCAAGAAAAACAAGATAGGAACAAGGCTTCCATTGTAAAATTAAACATATGTATACACTATGTACATAGAAGAATATAACCTGTCCATATATTAATATATATTAATTTTAGCAATCCTCTGCAGTATGAACTCACTGTCAAATGTTGGATTCTACTTTATAGGCTTTAAGGTAGCATTTGGAAACCTATAGTGTAGCCCATTCCTAATTTTCAGCAGTAAGAGTTAGTAAGGCTTTTCTTTATTAAGAGCGTAGTGCTGTTTTCTGAAAACTTCTACCTTCCTGACATAACTCTACAAGCTTTACTATTGCTTGAACACATTACAGAGCATTAACAGTCTATCCTGTGTATTCTGAACATTTTTACAGAGCAAGGACATAACGAACGTGCTCCCAGCTGTAAAAGTGAACAGGTCCAAGGTTAGGCAATAAGAACCATGAGATTTCAGGCACCTGGAGAGCGCATCAGCCAAGAGGTTGTGCTCATTTCTACCTAATTAGTGGCATGTGGCTAAATATCTTCTGATTTTTCAGGAGCTACTGGAAATCTAGAAGTTGGATGTGTCATCTCCATTTTTAAAAGTTGGCAAGTAATTACATACCATATTTCTCCAAGCCAAACAAAACAACCACACCTGTAGGCTGGTTCTAGCTCTCAGCAGCTGATTTGTTGTTATTTCTATTGAAAATAGAACATAAACAAGTGATTTAAAAGCCTTTCTCTATTTATGTGTAACTTCTGAAATACTGGAACTTCTCCCAGGAAGTTCCTGTATAAACAACACCTTCCTAGATGAGGGTTAGTTTGGAACACAATTATTTTTCTATTTCTCTTTCTTTAGGAGAGAATGGGTTTCATATATATTATATATAATAAATATTTTATTATATTACTTACCATTTTATATATACTCTATGTGTGTATACATATATATGCATATATATGTATATATGTTATATATAATCTGTAACCTCTAGTTGTGATTTTTCTCTGTCTCTCTCTTAATGTGCGATTAAGCATTTAAAAATTCTTTGTATTGCTGGGAATGTGGCTTAGCAGTAGAATGCTTGCCTAGCATGCTAAAGCCCTAGGTTCTATTCCTCAGCACCACATAAACAGAAAAACGGGGAAGTGGCAAGGTGGCTCAAATGGTAGAGTGCTAGCCTTGAGCAAAAAGAAGCCAGGGACAGTGGTCAGGCCCTGAGTCCAAGCCCCAGGACTGGCAAAAAAAGAAAATTCTTTGTGTTATACAGCAACATTTCTTCTTTGGTGCAGTAGTTCCACGAACCTATGTAATTGGAAGGGCCTTTTAATTTTTTAAGTGCTTCATTCATAAGTTTGATTTGTAACTAGCAGGGTTCATAGAAATAATTCATTTTTGAGATGAAGGAAAGAACATCCAAATAATTTAAGTGACTTGTCCAAGGTCCCACACACAGTCAGTAGCAAGAAACCAGAGAGAAGTACAAACTCTAAAATATGTGTCATTGTGCTAAATGATGTTGAAGCAGAAAATCAATAAAAATTTTTCATACAGACCAGAAGCATTGAAGTTAATAAGCTTTGGATATTGTGAACCACTTGAGCCTCTTTGTATCCCAACCCCCACACCATTGCATTTGCCAAGATGTAGAACATTGGACTCTGAGTGCTGGAATATACTTTAATGTGATAATGTGTGATTTAATGCACTCTTCTCTCTTGGGAGAGTCCTCTGAGACTATTAGGCGGACTTTTCATAGCAGGATGCAAAATGCCAGTGAAGTTAATTAAAAATAATCTAAAATAGGAGCGAGGGAGAGGATCTTCAAGTTGAAATTACATAAGAAGAGCTTTGACTTAGAAGCTTAGCTGAGTCGTCAGGAGTTTATAGGAGCTAATCAGATTTCCTTTCTAGGAAGCCTGTTTATTTCAGTTTCTAGAATAGAGGCTTGTGCCTATCTGTACTCATCTCATTTTATTGTATTGTTTTAGCTTTCTAAAGATAGTGTTTCTAAAAATGTGCCATATTTGGACAGCTTTTCTCCTTGGTCTTCTCTGGGGGATGATTTTGCCTTCCAGGATATTTGCTGTGTCTGGAGCTTTGTGTAGCAGTCCTGTCAGGGTGGATGGTGCTATCAGCACCAGTTAAAAGGCCAGGAATACTGTTGAGCATCCTAGAGAGCACAGCTAGCTACCACAGCCTTGCAACACAAAATGATCTGGACCCAAATGTCATTAATGCTCAGCTAGAAGAACACTGTAGTTATTATGTCTCCTAGGCCACTGATAATTTGGGCTTCACTCCAGACATACAATCAGATTCTCTGGGTATAATACCAAAAAATCTGTTAATTAGGTGCTCTTGAATTCTTGTTGAGACTCATTAGATATTATCTCTATAAGGGTTTATGATATTGAATGACAGGTAAGTAAAGAACAACTCTTTGGGGGTGTGGGAAAGGTAATAGGAAGCTATAAAACAATTCATTTTACAACTTCAAAATTTAGATCATGTGGCTCCATGTGAACTCTCTACTGATGCTCTCCAAATGTTTTATCCCACATCCCAGTTTATCTTGAATGTCCTTCTGAGAATTCAAACTCAAAATAAATTTTCTTTTCAAACTATATGTACTCTAACTAAATGTATTTTGAACACTGTAAGGGAAATACAATAGGAAAAGCTAAGGAGCATAAAATTATAACTAAATGAGCTGTCTCATCCTTTCTTTCATCAGCTCAGTGGACAGTGTTGTCCTGCTATCTTGAACTTCTTCATGGAGACTTAAACCTGGGACAGATCAAAGACAATAGCCCTCAATTTTTACATGAATTGTGTTAATCTGTAACTTGCATTTCTTAGACTGGATTGTACTTTCTCAGAGAAACAGTGATAAATTACATTTAGTTTCATAATAAATCTCAAAAGGTTGTTTGGAATTAAATTTTATTGAAAGTTTTATGCTTATAATGATAAATCCCAGAGAACATAGTGTTCCAATACTGGCAGCTACATATAAATAACCAAGAGTGAAATTAAACTGAATAGATGTTGGTTAAAAATATAAGAAGACTTGTCAGGATATGGAAAAGGATTTGGGAGCATTTTTAAGCACTTTGAAAACTTACAGTTTTAAGAATGAAATGATAAATGATAAATGAAGTTCATTTGATCAGTTAGTTTTAGTAGTGGAGGGCTTATCAGCTGGGTATATGCACTTTCCCTTTCCTGAGAAAACAAGTCAGATGAATAAGAGAAAGATGAACAGTGAAAAAAAATGGAGGGAAAAAGGAGAGTGCGGAAGGGAAGAAGAAAAAAACAAACAGAAGGAATATAAGAAGATAAAGTAAGAATAAGAAGAATACATAAGGCGTGATTAAAGAAGAAATACAGGAAAATGAGATATAGACGCATCTGGGGAGATTGACCTGAGTAAATTGAGAACTGTGAGAATAAGGTTTAACAGGGTGTGAGCTGAGCTGGTAGTTGGCATATTCAGGAAATAGGTCCCATAATAGAGATGTGGCAGAAACAAGGAGAGGAGAAGCATCTCATCTCATCAAAGTCAGTTCCAGGATAACCCTGATTCTCCTACTACAAAGCATCCATATAATTCTTTTTAGTAAGTTCTTCTCTCTCTCTCTCTCTCTCTCTCTCTCTCTCTCTCTCTCTCTCTCTCTGTATGTGTGTGTTTGTGTTCCAGTGAGGTTTCAGTTTAATGCCTTACACTCTCATTTGCCTAATTTGCTCACTGTTGACCCTCTAATACTCAAGTCCATGTTGGTGTTTTGCTTATTACTTTGGACAGAAGAGTCTCTTGGACTTTTCTGCCCAGGCTCCCCTTGTGATCTTTTGAATACATTCTGCTGAGTAGCTAGGATACAGATGTGAACCCTCCCTGCTTAAATTTGTTGAAGATTCTTGAGAAAGGGAAGTAGAGGACTCTGTGTTTTTAGAATAAATCTGTTGGCAGAATGATCTTGGAGAAAGCGACAAGTGGAGATAGGAGTTATTCAGAAGGTGATTGCAATAGCCTGGAAAGTAGAGGACCAAGAGTAGTATCTGTGGCAGGAAAATGGAAGAAACAAATTTTAGGAAGATAGCAAAAGTAGCCTTAAGAGCCCTCCAAGGATATCAATTTTCACTTACTAGTCTTTTCATCTCTTAAGATAAAACAAATTTTTACATCCTGATGAACCAAGTTTTTATTATTGGGTAAAATATATAATATGAGAGGTAGTGGAAAGATAGGAAAGGAAGTTTCCTCATAGGTTTGCATTGTAGCCAAGGAAAAATATAGCAGGAGCTATTGAGTCTTTAAGTTGAGTACAGGCAATTTATCCCTATCCTTCATAGCTAGCAACTGGAAACAGGGAGGGGTGATGATCAGGCTCACAGATCAAGAATTTATAATAAGAGTACATGGATGGGCACAAAGGTGAGAGAGAAGATTGAAGGCCAAATCTTGGAGAATGTCTATCCTTTATTGGGGAGTAGCCAAAGAATCTAGAAAACAAGTGCAGTTGTTTCCTCGTGATGTGCTGCATAATGGTGGTTTTGGCAGATAAGAGCATTTGTTAAAGGAAAAACAGGTATATGGAAGGCTTCTCTTTGATCAGTAGATTGAGCCTTTGCACCCCACACTAATGGTAAGAAAGCAAGAGGTTAGAGATTGAAGATGGCAGGAGCCAGAGTACAGTGGTGGTATAGAGTATATTTGTAACAAAAAGAATTTCTAAGAAGGAATTATTTCTGGTCCTGGCAAACTTTCCAATCAGAGATAGAGGAAAGACAAAAAAGGTATGTGATAATCTCAGAGAACATTCGATATCAAAAAGAAAAAAGACAAGAGACAATTGAAGGCCTAAATGTTGTCAACAGAATAGTGATAATTGCTAAGAGCAACAAAGGCTAGGATGAGTCACGTATTGGAGATGTGTAGAAAGTTTTGGAAGAGAGAAAGGTTCAAGAGGGAGTCAATCTGGGGTAAACAGAAGAGCTGCTGAGCACCACAGAGGGCTTAGTGAAGAATGAATGGCATGATGTCTGGATCAGCAGAGCTGATTGTCTTGCTCAGAAAGAAGCAAGTGGGAGCTTGAGAAAAGAAGCTGAGAAAATGGATTTGGGAATTATCATTGGATTGGAAGTTGGCAGGGTTAAAGCAATGGGAAGGCAAGGGACTAGTATCACTCATGTGTAGGAGACTGTTTGTATTAATTGACCATGTTTCCAGGCTGGCAGGCCAGCCAAAGAAACCAGAAATGCAATTGGCAGGCTAAGTCTTTCACTGAGCAAAGCTTGTGCTTATTTGCTTTGTTTGGTCAGTCCATGTACAAGGATTTAATATATATGATCCAGTGACCTTCACAGGGCTGTGAGAGAAGCTGTGGAATTTTGGGTGTGGGGGGCTTTTCCTGTTTCTTTGAACCTCATTTCCTGGATCTGGTTGAGGTGATTTCATGGAAGGAAAACCTAATAACAGAGTGCAATTATTTTTACTAGCATTATATTTTCATAGTAATAAAAGACCAAGGAAAATAAGGAAACATAAATTAAGGTATTCTAATGTTATGCCATTTGTAAATGGAAAATTATTTAGAACAATAACAAATGGCTATCTCTCTAATTCAACCTAGCCATGTTTGTGAGATAATATAAGTGTTTATATAAAAGTATTCTGTAAGTCTTCTGCTTCTGGACTGTCTGTATGTTAGGTTTTGGAGAGGTTAATGATATAGATTCATTGGAATAGACTGAAGATGTTATAGCCTTTTAACCTTAGTAAGAGTGATTTATTTGAAGTAGTGTTTTAGATCTTTCTGTTTCTTTGTCTCTCTCTCCTCTGTCTTTCTTTCCTACACCTGATCTGCACTCTCTGTCTTGCCAGGAATACCTTTCTAACATTACTCAAACATTGAGTATCTTTTTTTTTTTAACATTATTATACATTATTATCTTCTTTTAACCTATACACATTCTGGAGGAAGAAAGCTTTTCTCACTCAGTTTTTGAAATTGAATTATGGTTTCTGTTTTATAGACTCTACTTCTCATCACATAGGGTTCACTAAGCAGAAACTTTGAGAAGCTATTTTAACATGAATTTAATTTTGTTTGTGGTTTCTGCTTTCAGTCTACTTCTGTTTTCAGATTCGTACCCACATGATCTGAAAAGAGATGATTCACGTACATGTGCTTTCTCTGCTAATATTTTTAGTGATCTAAGGAATAAAACTTGAAACTTAGATGCTAACATGTATATTTTGGTATTGACATTTGAAAGAGAAAAATACATTTTGTAAGCCACTTATGTACAAATTCCTGTGAAGATTAAGAAAATATAATACATAGTTGTGCCCACAAGATATTTGCACACTAATTGAGAGAAGATGAGAAGTGACTGTGTGCTCAAATAAAATACAGTCCCTTATTTAAATACCAGTGGCAGGCCAGTTGATAGCCAGTTTCCCTCTAATATAATTGTGAAACTTAGATGAGATAGAGTTTGAGGATGGCAAGAAAAAGTTAGATTGGGGGGGGTGCATTAGTGTGATAGTGACAGCAGGTGACAAATATTTATAGTGTGTGTGTGTGTGTGTGTGTGTGTATGTATGTGCAGATTTGAGCACTAAAAATAAGGTAACTTGTGGTGGAGCAGGTGGCAAATATTCTGCGGCTATTCTGCTCCCTTCATGGCAGACCAGTCTTTGATCTGAGGTGTCAAGATCAATAGTTTATGTTCTCATTTATTTTATCACCTATAAAATATGCACAGTTTTAAATTTCTAAAAATGGCCTTACTTGTTATTCCTCAGTGAGATAAAATCATCAGTCATGGGAAAGGTATAGTAGTTAACCACATATGTACAGTGAAAAAATCACTGTAAAATTGTTAGTTGGTTTGTAAAGTGCTTCGGGTTTCTTTATCTGAGGAATAATAATATTCAACATTTCTGATAAGAAAGTAATTCTGAGTGGAAAGGAAAGAGATTCTAGGACTGGGACTGAGTATGGGACAAAAATAAAGTATGGATTTGTGAGAAATTAGGACATTATAACTAGTATACTCTGATCATTAATTAATGTTGAGCCAGATGAAATAAAGGGGGAATGAAGAGTTGATTCTGTCACTCCTGTTGAACAAGATACAGAGTACAGTTCAGGTAACAAGAAGGGAATGAAGAAATCTACTAATGCATTTAGGGATATGTTGCACTCTAGTTGCTCAAAATGGCCTGTTCACATAGGTACCCAGGGTAATGGATCTACACATTCTTCTATAGGCAACTGAAACTTGTGCAAGTTAAAGGAATGGTAAAGATAGCAGAGCTGATGGACTTGGAAGAGAATTCAGTGGATACAGCATTACAGAGGAGAAAGTGCAAGGCTGAGGTAGTGAGGTAGTGAGTTATATGATGGACTCCTGGTTTGGGCATTTATGAGAATTAACAGAGAACATACCTTATGACATCAAATTAATCTATACCCATCATTCTGAAGTAAAAAAAAATCCAATATGCTTCTAGTTTACTCAGCATTGTATACCTCATCAAAATGGTAGCCTTTGCCACTATTTGAAATGATCGCTTGTCTTCAGTTACTTATTTACTTCAGGGTCATACTCCATAGTTTTGAAATGACTCTACAGATTTAACAATCCCCTTTGGCTCATTGTTGATTTCCACTGGTCTACATTCTTGTATTAGTGCCAAATAAGGGTTCACTGCTTAACCAGAAAGCCAGACAGAGAAGTGTCCTTGAGCAAAACATAGTCTGAGTTAACAGAAATGTGTTTAAAACTGGCCATTTCTAAGAGAGATTTTAAGTTTTTTATATGCAAATATGAAAATATCACAATGAGACCTACTATTTTGTACTAGTAATGTATATTCACAATCACCCCAAATGGATGATTCCACTGAAAGAGTAAAGGTGAGTAGAGTCTTCCAATCTTTTTTCCTTTTAATAATGGGGATTAAACTGCTAATTAAGAAAACTACTATAGACTTAGAGTCTAGTTAGACAAACCCTTCCATAGTATACACCTGTCTAGATAAGATGAACAACACTATTGTGCCTATAAGAATGAGTAGAATGTAACGTGTTTGAAAAGGCATCGAATAAATTGATGATAGTTGGCATAAGGAAGATACAAGATCATGGAATACTTTTTAACACAACACTGTCATATAGAACGAGGGGTAGGAGACTTTGGTTTATTAATTTGGTTTAATTTTACAAAGAGCAAAACATGATGAAATTGGTGAAAATTTTGCAGAAGCAAATGTTAGCCAAATGTGAAGAAAGTCTTTCAATAATTCAAGTAATCTGTAACTTGGGGTAAACTATTTCTTCTAAGGCTGCTTATTACTTTGAAATATTCATGTTTTTTTGTCCCTCACTTTCCCCTGTTAAGTGTTAAATATTCTTATCCAAATTCTTGTTATCTGATTATCCACAGAACCTTTAAGATCCTCACACCAAATTCTATGGACCTATGAGGATATGGCTATATTATGCATACTCCTGTTGGTTGAGTAAACATAATTGTGCCTGAAGGAGGTAGGGGTTTCAGTGCCTCATGCAGCCATTCTGAAAATACATTTTTTAGAATAGCAAACTACAGCTTTCAATGAATAGGCACTACAGATTAAGATAGGTGAGGAAATGTACTCTTGTTTCCTGAACTAGATTGCTACTATCTAACTCTACCTTTCTTAAAGTGGACAGTTCAGAATTTAGGATGCTCTCCTTGCTATTTAGACTGCTGGTTTACTAAAACTATTGCAAACTATTGCTACATTTTGTGCCTGTTCTTTGCACTTTCATGTTTAATTGAATATTCTGTCATTTTGACACTCTTTTCTAATTTTCTGTGTATAAATCCTTCTCTTCCAAGCCCACCCCAAACTCTGAATATTGAGTAAGGCAGTGTTAGTTTTATCATTTATTTTTGTTCTTCTAAATTTAAAACTCATTTGAAAGAATGCATTTTAGTCTTGCTTACAAGTCTTAGCATTTTTCAGAATACTGATAACAGTGAATTGATTTAAAAAGTTGATTTAAGAATTTAATTTATTCAGTCAACATTTATATATGTGATTACACAATAAGATCCATGTGTTTACAAAATTACAAAACTTTATGCATATGCTCAATCATCTGTTAAAATGCTTCTGTTATCGTAATATGAGTTTTGGACAATGAGATTTCAGTCCATTTTAGAATGTTAGGCAAAGTAACTTAGCTTTGAATTGTTCCTTAAAGGTCATTAGGCTTGAGGGATTTTTATTTTTTTTCTCCTTTTTTTTTACTTGGATCAGTGAAGAAGTGGAATTCCAGAGCCTTAGGTCTTCCTGAAAGCTGCCTTATCTTTAGTTTTTTAAAGGTTACATTTGGGGAGCATTTGTAGAATTTCCACATTGTTCTGAGCCTCTGGGAAATTACAGACACAGATTTTTTTTTCTTTTTTAAAAAAAAAATTTCCTGGAGATTTTAGACACAGATTATTTGAAGGTTTATAAAACAGAATACATATATATAGTCTGTAATAATTCTGATGTTTTGAAAGGAAGAATAAATATAAAGTTATTTAATGTAATCATGCTCATAGATAAAAAAGGTTATGAATGGAGATTTTTGAGTAGTAGCTATACAAATATAGTATAGATGATAGCCATCATTGATTATCAACAAATATTTAATTAGAATGTATGAGACTTAACCTATGAAAGTCCCAAATTGAGGTACCAGGAGAGATGCTTACTGCTTACTGAATTAACATATTCTACAATGATTTCTATGAAGTTCATAAAGATTGCTTCCAAGGGCCTTCATTATATAGTCTTTTACTTAGAAACCAAATAAAATAGGAATAACAAGTAGAAAATACATTGATGTGTGGTTTGTGAGTTTATACACACCTTTGCCTTCTTTGGTAGGATATTAGAGGTGGCATATGAGAGTACATTTAAAGAAAATATTAAAACAGGCAGCCTGGGAGATCCAAATATGGGATCCAAATATGAGATCCAAATCAGAATGTAGACCTATAGACTGTCATGTTATACCCCATTGTTCAATTATGGTAATAAATTTGAATGAAAAAGAAAACAATTTTCCTACTAGAATTATGTTGTCCACAGGAGATTAAACATAATTATTCAGGGAGACAGAGAAATCAGTGCTTTTCCTTATTCAATCTGGAAGACAATTCTTGTGTGGTTTTTCATATAGGGATTACAAAATGGATACTTCCACTGCTTCCCTGTGACATACTCATAGCAAGTTTTTGAGGATGCTTATTGTAATAAGAGTGTAATAGTAGCAAATGTGAATGAGCCCTTGCTGTGAGGCAGGAAGTGCTTACATCGGGAAGCTTCCTTCTTGGTATGATTCCATTTATTTCTACATCTACCACATGAGCTGGGTACAGTTGATATCCCATTTGAAAGATGAAGAATCTGACAAAGTCGAACTTTCCCAGAATCCGTATCATGGTGGTCCCATGCATGCTGATTTAAGGGCAGCAGAGTACAATTTGGGGGTAATATTTCTGCCTCCTAGACCCTAAAGGAATGTATACATTTATCAGGAAGTATTCAAGTATCTGAACTGTAGAAATGCTAAAACAGGACTGTAATTATAAGTTCATCTTTTTTCTTTCATCCAAAGGAAGCATTTTTCATCTTTGTTTATTTAAAACATACCTAACACCTACATGACAATTGAGTGAATATTAAATGGCTTATATAATACTATATGTTCCAACATACTTAAATATATTTTAATATACTTAAATGATTATTTGACTTATTTAATATTCTTATAATTTTCTCTCCTTAACAACCATTCTTTTTTTAACCATTCTTTTATTTGATTCTCCAACAATTTGAAATGTGTAACTCTCTGAAGGTTTTAAATTTGAATAATGCCAGCTAGATAAATTTTAAATGGAAAATCTATTTACTTGAATCTTTGTCATTCTCAAGATCTGAGAGGACTACTTCTCACTGTAAGTACTCTTTTTCTACAAAAATACAAAATAAAAGGTCATTGATCATGTAAGATAGATAGTCATTTCTGAGTGGAACATATTTTATTTAAACTGATCATTTAGAACCTTTATTTTTTCCCTTTGACTTTTTCTCTGGCTTAATTCATACTTGGCACTTTCTTTGAGAATGATCTCAAATCCAATACCTTACACAATCCTTTCTATGATTTGTTCAAGCACCACTCAGCATGTATAGAAGATTTGGGCTCTATTGTTTATTTCTGTGAAAAGTCAGAGCTGCAGAATTTGAGAGTTTAGAAATGTTTCGGTAATTTTGTAGTTCAATAACCTTCTTTCCCAACAAAGATGTGGAGAATGAGGCCCTGACCTGCTCTCACAGCTGGTTAGCCTTTGAGCCAGAATTATGACTCAGGGCATATTTTATTACCCTCTGTTTTTTGAGTGGCTTCATTATTTCATGTATGTGTGTTTGGCATCCCCAGCTGGAATATTTGTTGCCAGGACCTAATTTATGTTCTTAGCCAAAGATTCTCCTTTACTTTTCTGTCCATTGTAAGCATACTGGAATATGGCAGGTGGCCTTTGGGAGAAGATATGACTGCTATCCTTTGGTGAAGTGCTATTTTTAAAGTGCTTTCAATTATTATAATACCAAGAACATACTTTTATCCCATCAATTAGCAGAACTAATTAGTATTATTAATAAATCAGGGATTATATTTTCATGGTTATCTTGATGTGGAAACAGTACTAAAAGCCTCTTATTAATTAGATGACTAGATAACGTTTTACTTCCTGATTACCTGGAATTCTGTGACTAGAAGATGAGTAGCAAGATATATGTCAGTAGGCTCTTCTAAGTTGTTTTTTTTTCCTTCTAATACTTGTGTGTATAGCCAGGCACCAGTGGCTCTTGCCTATTATCCTAGCAACTCAGGAGGCTCAGATCTGAGGATCATAGTTGGAAGCCAGCTCATTAGGTTTTTTTTTTTTTTAATCTCCAACTTACTGACACAAATGACAGAAGTGGAGCTGTGGTTCAACTGGTAAAGCACTATCTTTGAGTGAAAAGCTTGGGGACATGGCCAAGGCCCTGAGTTCAAGCCCTAGGACTGGCATACACACAAAATTTTGTATTGTTGAAGAGCCTTTATACATAGGCCCTTTCCTACATGGCCACACATCTAGATGACATCATCCCTGGTGAATGAGGTTGAGATTTGGACCTGTTTATTTGTAGGTGTAATGAGCTTGCCAGGTAGTTCAGAGCCAGAATTGATGTACAGACCATTGACTTAGAAGAGGAACAATGTTGACATGTGGTGCCCCTGCCCCCCTCTTTTTTTTTTTTATCATAGGGCTTGAACTCTGGGCCTGGGCACTGTCCCTGAGCAGTTCAGCTTAAGGATAGTGCTCTATCACTTTGAGCCACAGTGCCACTTACGGCTTTTCTGATAGTTAACTGGAGATAAGAGTCTCATGGACTTATTTGCCCTGGTTGGCTTTGAGCCATGATTCTTAAATCTCAGCCTCCTGAGTAACTAGGATTATAGTCATGAGCCACTGGCACCCCGTTTGGTGGGTCTCTTTTAAGAGAAAAATGTTACAGTCCCAAGGAGAATCTGTTGATTCTATATGTAGAAATCATGCAGATAGATACAAAATAGTTTCATTTATTACTGAATCCACATGATTGTATATGAAATAAGTCCTTTAGACACACATAGTATCTGAACTGCAGGGACAAAACTTTATATATCAGGAATGGAATTGTTGAAGTCAAGGCTGAGCTCTTTGTTTCTGAGTTCACAAGTGACACAATAAACCTATGTTACTGACACAGAAATCTGCTGCCGTTAGAAACTGACTTGGTATCATCTCAATGAGTTGTAGTTCACTCAATTAACTGAAAGTTGTAGTCAGTTGATTCCAGGATTTTCAAGATAAGGAAACTTACAATAAAACATGATTCTAATGTCTCTTAATAAAAATTTTGTTGTCTAAAGAACTTTATTTTCTGGCTGGGAATATGGCCTAGTGGTAGAGAGCTTGCCTCATACACATGAAACACTGGGTTCCATTCCTCAGCACCACACATATAGAAAAAGGTAGTGATTTGCTGTGGCTTAAGTGTTAGAGTGATAGCCTTGAGCACAAAAAGCCAAGGGACAGTGCTCAGGCCCTGAGTTCAAGCCCCAGGACTGGCTTAACAAAAAAAAAAAAAAAAAGAAAAAAAAAGAACTTTCTTTTCCCGCAGCAGTAGATCACATAATTGCAAATTGTGTATATGCACCACATGGTATTTTCATTTACTCAGTACAGAGTCGAGAGGGTCTGTGTTTAGCACTTGAATATTGGACATGATTCAAATATGAGTCAAGTGTGTCTAGAGGCTGTATTCATACCCAGTTTCTTTTAGTCAGCAATGCTTCATAATGCCTTGGTTTCATGAATTAATTTTAATGGAATTAAACTTGAACAGCTCAAAATTATATAATTAATTTCATTCAGCTGCAATTAAAGTTCCTAATTGAATCAAGGCTACTAGCATGACACCTGGCGGCAGTCAGCTACATAACAGTAGCAATGAGTTTGTAGAACTGTGCTGATGAGCTAGTTCATCTGCATTAGTGAGCTTGTATAAAAATCTCATGTTGATAATCTCAGTAAGGCCTTGAGTTGACTGTAATAGTGGAAAGATTTCTGGAGTTTTTTAAGAGGGTAAAGATTTTAACTGAAGCTAACACATATCACGAAGATTCCATTTTCCCCTACGATAATGTAGTGTAACAATTACCCAAATCTAGAACATATTGTTTTAGTATGCTTTTAATTTATATTTTACTAGTGTTCTAATATGATTTTGCTTTGTAAAAATAATTAGAATTCAAGACCTTACTTTTTTTTCTGAGATCTTAGGTTCTGTATTTAGTTCTCAGGTCATGTACATCTATTTTCATGTGTTGAAATGTGTTTCATGGCAGAACTTTTCAATTGTGAAATCCCCATGATGCATGTGAAAGTTTTGCTTGTGTAGAAATTTTTTCCTTGCACTGGAAAAGTTAACACAGTTGACTAACAACTTCTGTTTGAATGACTTTCCTTTCTTTGCTTCCATGGTGTGACATCATCCTACTTCTCTAACTCCTTCTGGATTGTACAGATACTTCTTGGTACTTTTCTCTTAATATGTTCACCCTTTTAGCTCATTAACTTGAAGACTTCAGTAATCTAGTTTATAAAGATGACCTTTTATACTGGATTGTAAATTTAAATGTATTGAACTCATTAACTCATCAACTAGACTATAAGCTCCACAAAGGCCTGGCTGATGTCTCATAATCCCCTATATCCCCATCACCTAGTACAATGCTTAAACACTGACTCTGTACTCTATGTGTATGTGTGTGTACAAGTACTAATTTATAGTAAGCAAATTGATATTCTTCTGGTCTCTAGTTTGTCCCAGTCTCATCCATGCTAAGAATTCTGTCACCTCTAACTTCATCTTCCTTATGCAAACCTCTGGTTTATTTCTTTTCCTATCTTGTTAGGTAAACTCATCTGAACTTGTAAACGAACTCTAAGTCTCCCTTTTATTTTCTCTTTCTCCGTTCTCTTCCTTGAATGTCTATCTATCAGTGATTCAGAGTACAGTGGAATCATCTGAGTGTAGACCCTGTTCCCCCAATTAAAGTGGAATTATTGGTGATGGAGTCCAGACGTCTGTTATTTTGAAATAGCTTTTCAAGTTCATTGAAATGGTGTGCACAAGTTTATTGCTATTCCTAATAGGTGTCTTTGCTTAGGCATTTATTTCGTAAATGTTCAATGCCTATTTTTACTTAATAACCTTGTTTTTGGATTAGGTACCGACTTTTCTCACTTTGACATTGAGATATTACACATGGTGTACCTAATTGAGCTTATCCAGTCTTATCTCCCAATGTTTTACCTAAGAACAATAGTTTGGAACCTTTACCCAACTATCTGCTTTTGGAGTTTCCACATAATATTCTTGCCTCTTTTTCTAATTTGTACTTTTCAAAATATTTCCATTTTTTTTTAGAAATCACGAAGTATTCCTATTTTCCAGAGCCTGCTTGCCTGCCTTCTTCCTTCCCTCCCTCCCTCCCTCCCTCCCTCCCTCCCTCCCTCCCTCCTTCCCTCCCTCCCTTCTTCTGTCCCTCTAACCTCCCTTCCTTTCTGCCCTCTCTTTCCTTAAGTTAGTACAGATTTAGAAGCATTAGGAAAAAATTGAAAACTAAAAATAGAGAAAAATAAGTAACATTCCATGATGATGAATGTATATTCTTTTTTATATTTAGAAAAATGTAATAATGAAGATACTAAAAAAGATACCAATCAAGCTACCAAAAGCTACTTCACACATGGAGAGATGCAAGAGCAATGCATTTGGGGAAATCCTTCAGAAGGTGAACTTGTCAGAAGTAAGTATTTTTCAAAGAAATTTTGAGTGTTTGGAGTACGTGATTATGATAATATGCTCTTACCATATGCCTATGATAATGTACTCTCAATCGTGCTTTGTATACTTCTGCTACAAATCTGTAAATTAACAGAGTTTACAGGAAAGTACTTTCAATGGTACTTTAAATTGCACTAGGCTATAAATACCGCTACCTGTCAGCTTCTATACTTCTTAGAAAGGAAGATTGACCTGTAGATAGATGTTGGACTTGATTCTCAGGGAAGTTCAGTCGAAACTTAGCTTCTTTTTCAGTGGAGATCCACTCAGTGGAAATCAGACAACTGTAAGTGCGCACTTTAACATATAAAAAGAAGTTTGGAGCTTTAAGACAATAAGTTCTGACTTGAAAATGCTCTTACTGGTCCTGTTCTTCTTTTAAGTACTTCTAAATCTGTTCTTACAGTGAGTATCTTGTGGCCATCATGTGTGTTTGTGTGAGTGTGTGTGTGTGTGTGTGTGTGTGTGTGTTTTGATACTTTCTCTCTCCTAAGATTGCATCAGTATTGTTTTGCTATGCTCTGAGACAGCCCTGTGTACTTTGGATATGCTGTTTGGAATGTATGAGTTTCTGTTTGAGACCCTCTGGAGCTTATGTTCCCATCCCTGTGTTCCCTGAGGTGGATACCAGATGAACTGGAATAGTGAATTATTCCATACAGCAAATGTAGTGGTAAAGGTCAGCAATATGCCACATTTGTGAAAGAGTATAGGAATAAATCTTTCATAGTGGGGTTTGAACTCTGGGCCTTACACTTGCTAGGCAAAGCACTTTTTTTTTTTTTTTTTTTTTTGGCCAGTCCTGGGCCTTGGACTCAGGGCCTGAGCACTGTCCCTGGCTTCCTTTTGCTCAAGGCTAGCACTCTGCCACTTGAGCCACAGCGCCACTTCTGGCCATTTTCTGTATATGTGGTGCTGGGGAATCGAACCCAGGGCCTCATGTATATGAGGCAGGCACTCTTGCCACTAGGCCATATCCCCAGCCCCTAGGCAAAGCACTTTTGACTTGAGCAACACCCTCAGGCCTTTTTACTTTAGTTATTTTTCAGCTAGGGTCTCGTACTCCCTGCCCCCTCCTCTGGGCTAGCCTCAAACTATAATCCTCCTATTTCTACCTTTCTACTAGCTGTGATTATAGCTGGAACTTGAAGTTCTTACTCATAGTAAGTCTCAGGGCTCAATCTCAGTCTTACTGAGTAGATAGAGGAGAACACAATTCTGGGAATATGATGTTGTTTTCTTTAAAATTAATTCAGCACCTCACAGGTCTTTATAATATAGACCTTTGCTTGTGCTACATGTTACATTTACTTTGAAACTTGGAATATTCCTTCTTGTCAATAATGGTTAACTTGTGTGCGTAGCTAAAAATGAAACTGAGTTAAAAAAAAAAGAGGATGTGTCTGATTTATTAGATAACAAAAAATAACAGTAAAGACAGTTTTTGAAGGGCACTTCTAGTTTTTAAACAAAAACCATATAAATGAATGTGTTCCAGCTCAATTTTGGAATTATTTTGATTTTTTTCTTCACTTTTGTCTTAGAGAAAGGAGCAGGAAAGAAGGAAACTAAACTCAGAAATTAGTAAACAACAGGATTTATATAGGTTTCCCCCCACCCCCAAGGAATCAAATAAGCATCCTTTCAAGCAAACATTTATCTTGAAACATACATTGGTCATCTTTTACATAAATATTGACTCTGCTGTTGTGAAACAGGGTTTAAAGACACTGGGGCATATTTTCTGTGAGTCTTAGCAACCAGAATTTATGAGCACTAGAAGAGATCTGAAAAACAGTATTAACTGCAACTTTTGGGAAACAAAAATGTGCTTGCTCTCTCTCTCTCTCTCTCTCTCTCTGTCTCTCTTCCTCTCTGTCTCTCTGCCTCTCTATTCTCTGTCTCTTTCTCTCTGATTCTCTCTGTGTCTCTGCCTCTCTCTGTCTCTCCCCCTCACCACACTCCTTGTTATAACAGAATTTTAAGTTTTTCTTTTAGTTAATTGACTTATTTCCCTAACCCCCCCCCCCCCACTTCAACCCCACACTAGGAAAATGTGCATAAGATCTCTTAGAACAAAAAACAAAAGTACAATCCCTGTTGCATAAAGGTATGGAGGTTTGGACTAATGTGTTAAATCTGTATGTGCTGTTTGATGAGGCTCAAGAGAATGGATTTCAAGTGAATCACTCGGTTGTCTATACTGCTTAAGTGGACACTGATCAAAAATATTGAAGGATATAGGTTTCTTTGGAAGATAATGGTGCCGTCTGTGCCATCAGACACTGGAGCATTTGGAAACAAATGTCTAGTTTCCTACTAATGTGCCCTGAAAGAATGCAGAAATAGGGATATTTCTCACCATTTCTCAGAGGACTGCTGGGAACACTGACTGATTAGTGGCTATATCACAGATAATAGGCCAAGACAATAATGCCACTCAGGCAGGAAACATGAGCTGGTAAGCATTTCCATGTATTTGTGGGTGACCTCTGACTGCATTTGGATTACACATTCTTAAACTCTTCTTTTTCTGACTACACTTTTCTAGACCAAGATGGCTTGTTTGGATCTACTGGAAAACAAGTAAAAAAGAAAAAATAAGTAAGAGATCTAGATGAGTAGAAACAGAATTCTTTATATGATCATTAAACCTGACTCAATTCTGGGTAACAATTGAAAGTTTGGTATTATGGTAGTGACTTCTAGTCTAGCTCTCAGACAATGAACTCTGTAGCCACCTAAATTTCCTTCTTTGGTCTTCCCTACAGAGTACTTGGCTTTCTCTTAATACTGAAGTCAGAAGAGATACGTGTGTTTTCTTTTTTGTTGCAGCCATAGAATACATTGAGGAGTGGGGGTAGGGAGAAATAAATCCTCAGTAATAACAAAAGGCAGTCCTTGGCAAGAGAGAATGGAATGCCTCAGAGCTACATGGAAGAGATGGGGAACATCTGTGGTGAGTCAGGCCTAGACATGGCTCCTGTTCCAGGATTCTTGTGTGGTTCTCAGAACACCATGAAAGAGGAGGACAGCTGGCTCTCACAGAATTGATGTTAGTGTTCCCACTGTCCTGTGAGGTTGGCTGGATGGAGGGATCATAAGAAAAAGGAGGCTGGCTGGGGTGTGGGAATATTTTCACATGTACAACCCACTCTTTTTTCTAGGCTTCCATGAAACAGCTCAGCTGCACATGCTACAAGTGAAGGAGAGTAGCTCTGTGGAATATGGTTTCTTTATCTGTTCTTGAACAGACCCAGCTACTGGGTCTCAGATGTCTGCTTCCTTCTTGGTTGGAAATTTAAGGAGTAATTTACAGGAGCCTGTTCACTGTCCATGTGATGGGGCTCTCTTTGTACTTTGCTGAGAAGAACTGAGCTCTGGAAGTGCATGGGAGTGGCTGCTTTAGAAATGCATTCTAATTAAAGGGTGTATTCTCAGGCATCATAAATGAGATTTGAGCTGCGAATAACTTCCAAATTATTCCATGAACTTTCACTCAAAGCTCCGTGGATTACCCATTTGTGGATCACAGTTGGTTCATGTTCCTCACAGAAGTCTGTCTTTCCTTGTCCTTCTACAACCATTGCAGGTGGCAGATCTGAGGTACTGTGACTGCTCAGGTTTGCATTTCAAATTGGATACCCCAGAGTTGCTAAGTTATTAGAGATAGTCCTTTCTGGAAGTAATAAATACAGAGAGCAAATCCATATGGAATGAAACATGGCTAATAAATAGGCCACACACAATCTGGTGAGGGAATGTACATTGCTCTCCTCTTCATTATGAAATTTAAATTTAAAAGAATAAAATTGTAGGCACTTTGGTTGGGTAAGATTCAAATCAAATTAATAATGAATTTAAAACACAATAGAAGTTTACTGGGGAAATTTTATAATTGGAAAGTTTCATTTTTGGTTTGTTTATATATTTTTTAAATTCTATTTACAATTTAATTAGCCTTTCATATTCTGAGAAATGTTTTAGAATGTAATTTCATTTCTGAAATAGAGATCGAATTTGAGAGTTCATCCAACTTCTTTTTATGAGAGCACTAGCTAAGGATTGGGCTTTTTCCGTTAGTGTTATGCAGCGCTGTATATAATTTTAAGTGATGCCTTTTGTAATGCTTTGTTTTAATGATAATTGTTCCTATGACTTAGTAAAATAAATATTACCATGAAGTGACACCCCCAATTAATATTAATTTTTCTACTTAACCCATAATATGCATAAAATGATAATGGACAATAGGCAACATTTCATGTTTTAATTAGATTAGTAACGTTTTGATCTCAGTCTCTGGAGCCTAAAGGTAGCAAGGAGTGTGTGTGTGTGTGTGTGTGTGTGTGTGTGTGTGTGTGTGTGTGTGTGTCCTGTGCCTATACTCAGTAATGTGTAATATTTTGCTTTAATCTAGGTCAAATTCTACTATCCTAATTATTTCCTATAAAGAGCTTACATTTTCCTTTGTTCATCTTTGTAAAGTGCCTTAGGTCTCTATCTCCAATTTTTCTAGGTCTTTCTGAAAATTCTTATTACTTAACTTTATCCTTGGACATTCCTTTTACATAAATGTCTCCTAATTCTAAATGTCATTACTTAACTCCAGAAATTTTCCTTAGCTTCTCTTCTGAAATAAATTTCCCATTAAATTAAACTATTTTGTTCATCTAATTCTCTCCTTTGTGATTTTTATAGAATTCCCAGGATCTGAAGCAAAGTTAGAATGCTCTACTTAAATGGTAATCCCCATTCTATTTAACCCATTTATTCATTCTGAAGAGTTTTTAACTCTCATAATAATAAGCACCTAATTGGCAACAGAATGCAAACGTGCTTGTCTCTCTGTTTCTCTCTTTCTCATTCACACTCATCTACTTTTCCTCTTTCCCCTGCTGCTGTACCCAGACTTTTTGCTCATCTTGTTACTATTTTTGGCACCATCTGAATTTCCTCTCAAAATCAAGAGTCTGTTATTAGAAACTCTATTATTATTTTTCCTTGTCTTTGCCAACTTCGCACTGATCACCCTTTAGTGAATATACCATTTTACCACTTTAAAGAGTACTGTCTTTATATAAAACATTAAAACAAAAGCATATACTCAGGTGCACTATTTATATACTCAGAGCTTTTATGTCAAGTCAAGAGCACAGGGAGGCTTAGATTTAATTTTCTTCTGTGCCTCCCCTGTTTGAATGCACTTGTTAGCAAATATTATTTAGTTTCTGTAGCGTTCGCTATCTATAAAAGGGACTATAAACAGGTTCCCAAATAATACCATCGAGTGAAAACTGGTTGATATAAGTTTTATTATCCTTTCTATTTTAGGCAGGCTGGGATTTTCTTTTTCAAATATTTCATTTTTATTGATGTTTTATAACAGTATCTGGATCATTTTATTCCAGTACTTAAACCTTGTTAATTGTCTTTTCCTTCTACATTTGACTTTTGGAAAATTTTCCTGATTTTCAATATGTAGCCCTAATGGTGTTGAGACTATAGTTTAAACAATTTGATTAGTATTCTGCAATGGAATTTTCAACCATCAATTACTTTAAAATCAAATACTTTGCTTTCAAGATTGGTTAGCTCATTATTAGCCATTTGTCATTTTTGTATATCTCTTTGGTTAAAGGAAGCCATTTAGTTGTGGTTTTGGGTGGAAATCAAGTTTCCTGATGCAATTTTTCTGTAGAGTTATTTGATCCTTGATTCTTTCCTAGAGATTTTAAAGAACAACTGTCCATCCTTTGTTTGGGGCATCTAAAGGCCATGTGTCAATGGAACCAAGCTATCAAGGTTCAGACTTTGGCTATATCTTTGCTATTGGTGTCAACTCTAAACACTGTCAATTCTAATTTATAATTTGGAAGTTAGAGTTGTTAATAGTACATGCCTCTTTATGCTGTTTTGAAGAATCTATAAGAAAATGCATAATACATGTTTAATTAGGATAGGATTAAGTGTGTAAATGCTTAATGAGTGAATTTTACATTATTATTACCATTGAGCTCAAGTATAACTATCAAGATTTTGTTTCCCTTTTTCATTATGGTTTCATGTTTAGAAAGACTTGGATTACACTGGGCAAGTTTTGTTGAGACATTTGATACTTAAATCTACAATATCCTGAGCTCCAAATAGCATGTTAATGAGTTGTGAAATGACATGATGTATATAGACCAATTTGCAGAATGTAAAGAATAGAGATTGCTTTGTGCTTATGAAAGCAGAAGTCTGTGTGTGTGTGTATGTGTGTGTTTTGTCAGTCATGGGACTTGAACTCATGGCCTAGGCAGGTTTGTGCTCTACCACAGCTCCACTTCCAGTGTTTGAGTGCCTCATTGGAGATAAGAATCTCACAGGCATTTTTCTGCCTGGGCTGACTTTGAACCATGATCCTTATATCTCAGCCCCCTGAGTAGCACCTGGCTAAAGCAGAAGTTTTTAATGTGTTCTTTTCCTTTTCCCCAGACAAATGATCTTGTTGCTTTTTGTTTATTTGTTCATTCTTGTTTTTGTATGCTATTTCCTCTCAGTCCTGTTGCTCTTTAAGTACTTTGTTTAGTGTAAAACACACCATCTTTTGTTATTTTATTTTCATTGCTATTCTAACTATTGCTATTCTGCCATCCTTAGCTTTTTTTCTTATGATAAAACAGGATATTTGATTTGATTTTTGTCTGTATTACTTTTTTCTCTTTGTTTTTTGGTCCAAGGTTTTCAATTTCTTCCTGATATTCCTAAACTCTTGATCTTTCACTGAGGGGTGGGGGTAAGATGGTATTAAAGTGCACATGGTGGTTTGGGAGGGCTCATTGAGGGCACCAAATTTATTTCTCTCTCTTTAAGGAATTCTTCAAGCTCCTGGGAAATGCTGAGGCCTGAGAACTAGCTTAGAAATCAACTAAAACATTCTAACCACTGAAAAAATAAATAACACTTGGTGATCAAGACCGCAGATATTATGATCTAGATAATTTTAGTTCTAAAACCTCAGACTTCATGAATCGAACACTGCAAACTTATACATGTATTTTTTTAGGATATATTGTGATATTATTTAGAGGGATTAGAAATTAAAATATAACTTAGAAGCCAAATAAAAATCAGCCGCCTTAAGATGAAGTGCTGATAGTTCATAAGCACTGTGTTATGTTGGGTGATAAATCACACAGGTAGGATGTCTGCACTTGAACTTTATAATAATCTTCTGAGAGATGCAGACAGTTTACTCTGCAGTCAATAGTTGTGTCACCTGCTTCTTGCTTGCTTCATTGCTGGTTCAGGACAGAGGGTGAAGGCCGGCCAGAGTGAGGAGGATGGTGGGAAATCTACACTACAGATTTTCATCAAAGACTACATTCTTTCCAGGTTCCTTTGGTTTGGCAACAATATACAGAAAAGTAGACAGAAGTGTCTTTTAAAACTCAGATAGTGATATTAGAGGGTGAAAATTACATTAAGTGGAACACAGAAGAGAGTGGGTAGAGAAATTTGTTTTGCTTTGGAGCATTATTTAATTAAATACGTTTTCCATGGCTCTTGAGAATGTGTGAGAACTTGGATTGGAAAAAAGAATTAGGAAAAAATGAAAATTCCCACATTTCAAATTGTCATGAGTAGTTGATTCATGCCAGTGTGTATAATGTGACTATACAGCTGTACTACAGTGTATACTAATAGTACCAGTCTTTGTAGGTTGTCCTCAGCATTATAGTGCTATCATAGTCACAAAAGGTGAGCAACACCAGCATACCCAACTAGCTGTGTGACTACAGGTAGTTACCTTTCTTTTGCTATTCCTGTGCCTCAGATTCTTATATCTGCCCTTCTCCCATATCCAGTACATTGTCAAGGTCTTATCAAATCTAATAATTCTGTATGTATGCATTTATTATTGAAAGTATAGAATCAAGCTTATATTATTACATATTATTTTAGCCAAGTTAAAGTAGTTGATATTTTTATGTCTCTACCCTTTTAAAAGAAACAGAGCAAAGCCATTAGTATTTTTACTTATGCATACATAACTTACCTTTTAAGTCTTTACATTATAACTTATTTTAAATTTCAGAGATTATGTGACAATGAAGTAAAAAAATATATAGTCATTAAAACCAAAATCTTTTTAGAAAGGATTTGAATAATACTTTTACTGTAAGAACTAAGAAACTAATTGAACAATTTTAGCCTACAAAATCTTATTATTTCAGTGTATTTAATCTGAAACTATCTGACATCTGTTCTCCAGACCAGTGATGTGAAAGAATCCCACGTTACCATGCCTCCTATTCTGCTTAAGACTCAACCAATGTGCTCCCTAGCTAGTAGCTTATATTACTTTCTTAATTTCACAACTTCCCAGTGTTTCACTGTCATAGTTTCTACTCATTTTGTTGAATGAATATTGTGTTTTATTTTTTTAGGGGATAAGGGGCTATGAATGGAAGACAGGAACATGCCCCAGTCTTTTTGCTATTAGTTTGGTTTTCAGGAAAGATGGGTGCTTTGTTTATGAGCTTTGTATTTCTGATTCCCAGAAACTGGGTTTCCATTCATATACCAAGGCACTAGGTTTGTATTTGAGGTAGAAACTTGCTATGACTGGTTTCAAACCACTCTTATTTCTACCTCCCCAGTATCTGGGATGACAAGGTCTGTGCCACCATGCATAGAAACGTCTATTCTCAAGTTCTTTAAGAACTGTATATGTTTACAGATACAATATGGACATACTTTGGTCTTTATTTTCACCAAATGTGTTTCATCCAAGATTTCAAAATCAGAAATGTGTTTTCTCGTTTCTCCATGCTCTTCACCTGAAAAAATAGTGATGCTTAATCTACTAGCTGTATTCATTTCTTTCTGAACATCTCACTTCCTTGATTTTTGTTCACAGTCATCTGGAATTTACCAAGATTTCTCTTTTTGCCCCTAAATTCCACAACCCTATGCCAAATACCTGTGACTAACCCTGACACTACACTAACAGATCTCATAAAAGACTCCCAGGACTGAGGATCACAGAGAAAGAAAGTAATTTTTATGAAGGATTGCCTCCTAGGACTTGAACTTGGGGCCCGGGTGCTGTCCCTTAGCTCTTTTGCTCAAGGATAGCATTCTATAGATTTTGAGCCACAGCTCCACTTCCAGTTTTCTGATAGTTGGGGATATGAGTCTTACCTGGCCTGGCTTTGAACAGTGATCTTCAGATCTCAGCCTCCTGAGTAGCTAGGATTATAGGTGTGATACTCCAGCGTCTTTCAGGATTAACTCTTGCACAAATATATGTTGTCTAATTTCAGTTGCTATTCTTCTGCTCCTCTTCTCAACTTCTAATTGATTTTTTACTTTTAAACCTTTTCTTCTTCTCCTTCTTTTCCTCATCCTGCTCCTATTCCTAGTTTAATATTATCTTTTTCATCAGGACTTAAATTGTATTCTAGGCTTTAGGTTTTATCTAAGCAACAGGTTCCATTTCTGATCTAAATGGCTGATGTTTGACCCTTCATGTTCTGTTGTGCTACTCCAATAGTCTTGGCATTGATAAATTCTTTTTCCTAATTTTAGTCCAGGAGCCTCATTTCTATCGTTAATTCTTTCTGTAGCATTGGATAGCATATGCTTGCAGCTAGAAATTTCTTCTTTTGCTATTTCTCTTTTTCCCTTTTCTACCTGTATAGGTACACTGGCTTCCTTCCTTTTATTCCGATAACTCTGGGTTCTGTTTTAAGTGGAGGCTACATCAGGCCTTTTTTTCTGACCTGTCAGTTCTGAAGCCTTTGAGAACCAACCCACCAAAAGCAGATTTCCTGCTGGGTGCTAGTAGCATACGCCTGTAGTTGTAGGTATTCAGGAGGCTGACATCTGAGGATCAAGATTTGAAACCAGCCCCAGCTGGAAAGTCCTGGAGACTCTTATCTCCAATTAACCAACCACCTAAAAACTAGAAGTAGAACTGTGGTTCAACATGGTAGAGGGCTAACCTTGAGCAAAAAGTTCAGGGACAGCTCCCTGGTCTTGAGTTCTAGCAGCAGGATCAACAGGAAGAAAAAAATAAAGGCATTTTTTATTTCATATGGAATTCTTTCCTTAGCCATTGCTGTATTTGTAATTTACTTTGGTAGTTCCATGTCTAAGGTCTCCATGCCTTAAAATGCATCTGCAGTAATTAGCATAATTTCAGGACTACCAAAAGTTTCAGTGAAGAATTTTGAATAATAGAGCTTAAGAATAAGATAAACTTCGTTTTATATTTGACTACTTCTTTCCAATAATTTTGCCATGGGTAAATTATGTTAGTTGCTCTTGCTTTCTTTCAGCTTAATTTGTGTTACCCTCTTGATCTCCAGCCAGAATGCAGTGCCTGTAAAAATTCGTTTTCATCAGGATAATGTTACCTGCACCAAGTCATTGAATCAAAATTATAGACCACTGGTCTCTGACTATTTCCATCACTACACTGAGGGCTTTTCAAGGTCAGGATAGGTGTCTCATTCAGTAAGAAGATTTCTGAACCTTCAGCTCAGGATCATACATAGAGTTTTTTCTCACTACTTCCATACTACTTGTTGAATAAATGAAAGTTTTTACTTTCCTAGTACATTGCTTCACTGCAGGAGATTGACAGCTGCAGCAACTTGCCATAAAATGTGGATTGATTCCATTTAATTTTCCTAAGGAGTGAATTTTTCCATTCCACAGCCATGTCTTGAACAATTTTGTTCTGTTTTTTTTTTTTTTTTTTGAGATTTTGTTTTGTCCTTCAATTACTGATTTTCCTGCTTCTAAGTTCTGAGCACCTAAGAATACTGTCATGTATCACTAAACTCATCCGAATCGTGCTAATGGGTATTATTGTATGAAGTACTAACAATGTTAGTTTTACAGCTTTTTACAATAATGTTTTTTCCTATAGGTACCTTCATTAGGCAGGTAGGATATTACCTGCCTAGTAATGTAGATTAGACTGAGCTGATAAAGTCCAGCATCTTGCCCAGAGCCACAAAACCAACATTTTGAATATTAGCATACCTACTTTAGATATTCTGAAATGGGCATACAGGATCATAATGAAGAGTAAGGACTTTGTCATATTTTATGTCTTCTAGAAGTTACATTTAAGTAATTTGAGATAATTGTTCTAAGACCAAAATTCTAGTTCACTTTCTTGGTTGAAAATTACTGCTCTTTTTCCACTGTTAATTGATGTGGCTGTATCCTGCATTTGCGTTGTATCAATAGAAAGCTGGACAGACTGCAATATGTTAATGTCCTCCAGAATTTCATCTTTCTTGCCATAAATTCTAGACAATCCCTTAATGTAAACTTGCTATATTAGAGAAAAGGCTTCTTTTATCTTAGAACTATTTACTCACTCATTGTCTTCAGAACTTGGTTTCTTTCCAAAGTATGAGAGTCTTGGCATTTTGTTCATTCTTTGTGTGGTCAGATGATAGGCATTTTTCATAGGCAGCAAAAAGAAATCATGATAGGGAAAGCTGAAGATGCATGCTGGGGTAAGAATAAGATTCCGTGATTACATACCTCTATAGGAAATAGTGGTTCTCAATTCCTCATGTGAGTGTAAAGAACACATTGATATCCAGGTCCCATTCTAATCCAATCACCTCAGAACAACTTAGGAATTGGATTTAGACATCTATAAATTCCCTGGATAATTGCAATGTGCAACAGATTAAGATTTTCAATTGAATATGCTACCCTAGAAAAATCTGAACACTAGGCACTTACTTGAACATCTAGAAGATTTGTTGTTGTTACTTGGAAAGTGGTTTGTTTTTATGTTTAATGATGCATAGGAGCCAATAGGAGAAAGATTTAGGAGAGCTTTAGTGGCTTCTATTGGTACCTCTTACTCCTTTAGAAAATTGTTTTCTTAAGAGATGCAGCAATTTTATATAAGGTTTGATAGTATTGGAAAGAACTACTTAATTTGTACTTGTAGGCTTGTTAAGTGGGACAATAAAAGAACTTCAGACCTTTTTGATTTAATCATAGTAATTATTTGACTATCTGCATATTCTTGATGCATTAAAGAAAAATAATCCTAGTTTATCTTATGTATGAGTAAAATTTTAAGGATGAAAATTATTTTATCTATATTTCTGAAGAATTACACATACCTGCTTCTTTCATCTTCCTTTGATACTCTGTGTTGAATGAGAAATAGATTTTCAGTTAAAAATATCTGGACTAAGTGGTCTTTTAATCAAGTGTTTATAGTTCTATTGAAAAGAGTATTACCCTATTACAGCTAGTGTGTGTTTTTGGACTAAAGCAAAGGTTCTTACAATAGAGATATAGTTTACCTGAGTGATGTTAATAAGTTAAAAATGATCTTCCTTTTGCGTAATATATGAATTTATATGATATCAGTGGTATCTGAGCATTTGGGACAATACATAATTAGTTTCAATTCCCTTTGAAAGGAAGATGTGGATGTTAAAGTAAATTGCTGATGAAGCATATACTTTGGAGAACAGTATAGTTCAAAATTTTGTGCAATATCAGCTATTTCTTTCAATGGTATGGAAATATAGCATAAGACTGTGAAGATTTATTAGGGGAAGTTTTAAACCATTTTTATTACATAAAAGTTTATAATTTGCTTATTTAGAATAGTTACAAAAATGAGGAGAATAGCAAGTATTTATAGGTCTACTGTGGAAAACATTACTTCTGTGTAACTTCTGGCACCATTGTTTGTCACCAGTAAACCAACAATTATCATTTGCTTGTATAGGAATAATCTGTATCACAATATTAAAGAATTAAATAGGGCTTAGATATTTAATTATCAAGTTTTATTCTTTTGTAAAACACTGAACAATGGGCATAGCACAGAAAAATCAGCATTCACACAGTAAGAAACAGAATTGTAAAATAAACATATTGAGAGAGAGAGTTGGTGGGCTATAATCTATAATGTGTTTGTTAAGTAAAAGTGAGAAATGGCCTGTGTGGAAGGAGCTGCTTTATTACCAGAAATAACTATTCTAAATTATTTCTGTTCATGCATTCAATCATTTTCAGTTGGAATAAGTTCCTTCAAAGGTCTGTTTTACTGTGGAAATGAGTTAGGCTACACAGTGCAAAGAATATAAGACTTTGTGAACATATTTCAGTTTTTCAATTTTGTTTAAGATGCGAAAAGTAAATACTTGGTTTTATGTTTGTTACATATCTTTCTTGAAGTCTACACTTTTAAACTGGGGTTAGTTACCATCTTTTTTTTTTTTTTTTTTTTTTTTGGTACTGGTGATCAAACCCAGGACGTTGCATTTGCTAGGCAAGCGCTTTGCCACTGAGCTATATCCCAGTCCCGTTAGTTACCATCATTATCTTCAATATCTTTCTGAGAAATCAGCCCTCATCTTTCTCAGGTTTGCAAAGTTTGATACACCTTGGGTTTGTGATTATTTCCTTCTCACGAAGCTGAAGAAAATGAAGGGTTTGTTGAATACTTCTTGGGAAGGAGTCTTCAATTTAGTTTGTTTTTTTCTGATGACATCAAATGGTACAGTTCATGGAGGACATACTTAATGTCCATTAACAATATATTTCTGAGAATGTTTATTTGCCAGAGAGTTTTTTGTTTTGTTTTGTTTAGCTAAAAGCGAACAAAAGCCCTGACCCTCCCTTTCAGGCCTCAAAATAAAATCAGATAGCTAAGCTCTGAGAATTAGAACTTTGTAGCTTTGTCTGAAGAGTAGGACGATTATACCTTTGTCAGTAATAATGACCCAATGTAGTGTCTATTTTAGTATGTGCAACACTAAATTACAGTGAGTTGAAAAATTGATAGTTTGTAATCCTAGAATAGCATTTCTTGGGGGGTGGGGCAAAGATAATTTTAAGTCATTTGAAGATTGTTTTAGGCTTTTGTGTTTTTTTTTAATTAAAGGAACAGTAATGTGTTTTTTGTTTTGTTTTGTTTTGTTTGCTAGTTTTCATGTTCATACAAAGTTGATGGCATTTGTGTAGTTTCTTTGGGGGAAAACACTTCTTACCATATACATCATGATCTTAAACATATTCCTAGCATATAATTTTGGCACATATATATTCCTTTTGGAAATGTCACAAAGAAGATTATTCAGCAAACCTACTCTTATAAAACCTCCTCAAGACTGCCTTACCTAAGAGAGTTTTCAGCCATCTCTAACCTCCACAGTCTACTCTGCCATGCTTTGGCTTTGGGAATGATTTGCTGAAATCTCCCATACCATTAGTAATTTTGAATGGAGACTTTGAGAGAAACTGTAGGTGTCAGTGAAGACAGATACAAATACAGCATGTTTGTTTGCAATATAGGGAAGGTATAGATGATGTATGTGTAATTGCCTCATTCCCAATTCTAAATAGACAAAGTAATAATAATAATCACAAACATCTGGAGGAAATGTAAAAATGAAATAATGGCTGAAAACTTGCCTTTGTTGATAGGAATGAGAACATGGTAAAGAAGCAGGCAGTAAGTACTACCATGAACTAGAGAAAGTGTGAATGTATAGGAATTGAGGTTCATGGAGTCCTGGGATTTCCAGTCTAATTCAGAAAGAAGGCCCTTTTCTTTTCTTTTCTTTTTTTTTTTTTTTTTTTTAATGAGAGACATTGTCTCTCAGGTTCAACTTCTGTACCTTTGAAATATCCTTGAAAGTAAATCTCTTCCATCATTACCTTTTAGAATTGGTGAGGGGGGCAACCATGAAAGTCTAAATGTAAGTATTTAATCATCAAAATTTAAGTGGTTATTAATTACAAATAATGATGAGAGTGGCCAATAATTGGCTTAAAGGAAAAAGTGTAGGGTAATCTTGAGCTATGCCATTGCAAGGACAGAAGCTCTTCTGAGTTTTTGAGCATATCAGGAGATGCTAAAGCAGAAATCCAGAGAGAAATATTTTAGCACTATGTCCTCTCTATCACTGAATATCCACCAGAGGCATACTCAAACCTCTTTCATATGATCCTAAAAACCCACATAAATGTACTGAAAAAATACTATGAAGTGTTAAAAAATTAGTTCTGCCCTGAATGAAGACTTCTCTAAGATTAATTTCCCATCCAAAATGTCACAAACTATTGAAATAATTCAAAGAGAAAAATAAACACATATGTGCCACCAACTAAGCACATATCAACCACTAAGATTTAGTAAGGATTAATTTTGCCAAATTTGTATTTTTCAAGAAATAAACCTATTTTGTTTAACATGTAGGTCAAATTAATTTTAAGAAATTGTATTTGAATGGTAGTAAATTCATGGGGGGTTTTTGAAACATACACTTAAGGACAGAAGAAATACATGAGAGAACAGTAGTGGATCAGAAATATTAAGAACTTTCTGCAAGGTGATCGAGAAAAATTACAACTGATATCCTAGTACTAAGAAGCCATAATGTGTGTCAGTATGATCCCAAAGGACTCAATATTTGGTGGTTTCAGGGATCTTGTAAGCTGGAGTAAACTTTGGACTTGTCTAAGGTTTAGACCATCAGGCCTCCCCTTCCTCCATCATTCACATGATTGTGCAGCAGGGAGCCCAACAAATGGCAGAGCAGTGCATACTAGAGCACTATGTGAAAGTTACCTGAAGGATAAGGATGGTCTTCTCCTGCCTTCTCCTCTATTACAGTGCTCATAGCCGTAACCTCTTTCCCCATGTAGGCATTGATGGTCATGAACCACATGGAATGAACCAGATTTTAAAAAAGTGTTTATTTTCATATTCTTTTTTTGCAGTAGTTTTCCAATTGGAAAATTTAAAAAGGGAAGGCATTTAATCTCACCTCCTGTTGGTTGCCATCCTCATTAGTAGCTTCCCAGAACTCCTGACATCTGGGTGATTAGAGAAAGAATAGGACTTACTCTGCCGATAGCTCTTGTCAGGACATATAAAACTATTTATTATTAGTATTTCCGTAGGTTCCCCTTGCTTTTTACAATTATTTCTACCTAAGGTGTTATGCTGTCTACTTTTCTTACATTTTTCTCTAGGAAAATAAGAAAATTTTTATAATTGTGTTGATATTGTTAAGCATCTAAGTATTATTTAGATGGCCTGGACTAAATTAGGAGGCCCACGTGAAGTGGGTCCTTATGTTGATTCTTTTCTGATTGCTTTCATTGTTTCCTTGCAAGTGGACAATGAACCACAAATCTGTGCTCTTTAAAATGTTGAAGAAAGGAAGGTGCCTCTTAACAACTGTGTCCAACCTGATTTCTCTGTTGATAAATGGAAAATAAAAATGATAAAGAATTTATTCAAGAACACCTGGGTATCCTTAGCTATCCTGGCAGAACCAGGACTTCAGTTCTTTAATTATCATTGAGAATATATAGTAACTCTTACAATTTGTAAACCACAATATGGGATTTGAAAAGCCATATTAATGGAAAATAATTACTAGAAAGTAATATGAATTTTAAGGCCCTAGATACAGAAACTTATTCAGTTCACCATCAAATTGTTCATTAGTGCTCCTCCAGGAGTTTGGCTTTATGATAAAAAAAAATCATTCTTTGTCAGCATTCTAGCCACTTGTGGCCCATTATGAGAATTATGGTTCTCTAGAGCAAGAGTTATGAGAACCCCAGGAGAAAGATATGTTTTTCAATCATACAAAATATTACCCAATACATTGCTCAAATAAACATAGAGTTGAAGAAAGCTTGAGAACTACTATGAAGATAAATACAAACCACAGTAATAACCCCATTTCTAAAATCTGAATAATTTTAATTCATATTTGTATTGTCCTTAAGTTATTGAACAAAGGAGATACCATTGAACAAATCAGTATATAAATACAGTGAATCTTGATCACTATCACCCTTTGTTTAATCATCATTTTTTTCCCTCAAGATCCTAACCCCCTCAATTTTCTTACTTTAGTGGAATATGCTTTGACTATTGTGATTGCATTCTCCCCTGGCCTTCTTTTTTTCATTTGTGTACTGTACTTCTTTGATCACCGCCCTCCCCCCACCCCCCAGCACCTTGAAAGTGCCAGTATTCTGGAATTCATTTTGTTAGACTATGTGTTAATTTTTTGAAGGAATTACACTCTTTGAATTCTTGTAAATGCCATACTTTGGGGATACATTTGTGGATACAAATGTGTATACAACTCTGTATGTGTTTACTTTTGCATTTATACAACCATAGAGCCATGTTAATGGCTATGTTCATCATAGCCAAGGCATGTCAAAGCCCACATGTCCCCCAGTGAACTAGTAAAAAGTCGAGAAAAAGTTATACACACACACACACACACACACACACACACACACACACACACACAATGGAATTTTACTCATCCATTAGGAAGAATGATATCCCATCATTTGCAAATAAATGGATGGACCTGAGAAAAATTATGCTAAGTAAATCAGGTCTAGAGAGACAAAGGTTGTATGTTTTTTCTTATATGTGGAAGTGACAACTAAGTTATAAATGTGTAAGTAAAATCTGAATAGATTTTTAAGAGCAAAGTCACAGTGCTCTTACAGCCTTGAATTTCATTAATAAAGAACAACAAATCATTCCTGATATTCTCTCTAACATAACAACCATAGTGAATTTCAATATATACAGATAGATCTATTTCAGAGAACAAATTTATGTCTTTCTTTTTTGTAAAGTAATTAAAGTATAAAACTCCTATAAATGTTTCCTCATATTCCAATCGGTTGCTGTAGTTTACACTTTAGATAGACTTGATGACTTTATATCACTTCCTGAAAGCCTCATATTGGAATTGTCTTAAATCAAATCAAAGGCAAATTCTGGTCAGTTATCCTGAGAGTGGTCTTGTGAATAATTTATTATGATGGTAGCTTATATGATTAAATAAAAAGCACGGTTTCTGGAAGAATATTGCCAAAAATTATTTGGAAGCATATTTGATTACTTTTCTTGTATATTTGTTCATGTTTTTTATTTCTCTCTCTCTCTCTAATATATAAATATATATATATATATATACACACACACACACATACATATGAGTGTGTGTGTGTGTGTGTGTGTGTGTGTATGTATTAGCCAGATGCTGGTTGCTTATGCTTGTAATCCTGGGTATTTGGGAGGTCGAGATCTAAGGATTACAGTTCAAAATCAGCCTGGGCAGGAAAATCAGTGATACTCTTATCTCCAATTAACCGCCAGAAAACGGGAAGTGGCACTGTGGCTCAAATTGCTAGAGTAATAGCCTGGAACAGAAGAGCTCAGAGACAGTGCCCAATCTGCAATTTCAAGCCCCATGACTGTCCAAACACATATATCAGGATGTTCAATTCCCAGTCATCCTGGCCTTTCATCCTGTCAGGTCCCCAGGGCCTTGAATATGCTGTGAGTATGTCATGAAACTCTTAGTCCTCCTCTTTGTAAAGCCCTTTGCCCTTCAGATCTCTGTCAAAATGCTATTTGTAGCTACCTATATTAAAATATTTCTAGTTCTTTTTTGGGAAAAATATTGTTAACAGTAGTACTTTTCCTTTTGGACAGTACCATAATTGTATATTTTATTTATTTCTACATTTAATATCTTTTTCTTAACCTCTGTTTAACTAGTGTTAGAACTATATAGTATCATTAGTAATAATTAGTATATGTTAGTCCTACAGGAGGGAGGGGGTAACAAGTTTAACAAGAAATGTACTCACTACATATGTAACTAATCCCTCTATACATCACTTTGACAATAAAATTAAATTGCAAAAAGAACTGTATACTAGATGAACAATAAGTATTTGGGAGAAGACTGTATCAAAGAAAGCACAGTTCTGGGCTGGGGACATAGCCTAGTGGCAAGAGTGCCTGCCTCGGATACACGAGGCCCTAGGTTCGATTCCCCAGCACCACATATACAGAAAACGGCCAGAAGTGGCGCTGTGGCTCAAGTGGCAAAGTGCTAGCCTTGAGCGGGAAGAAGCCAGGGACAGTGCTCAGGCCCTGAGTCCAAGGCCCAGGACTGGCCAAAAAAAAAAAAAAAAAAAAAAAAAAAAAAAAAAGAAAGCACAGTTCTGTTCATAGTTCATATTTCCACTCAACTGTTTATCTTCCAGTACTGACATATTGTGCTGTTTCAAGTTTTTATTAATTGTAGCTATTATTTATGGCTTCTTGTCATCTGTTAGATTACAGATAAATGTTCTAATATTGATGCATTAGTATGAGATTTATGGCAATAAATAAATTTGACAAAATTACAGAATTTCAAAAACGCGATATTTTGTAGCAAATTTTGTAAATCAATTTTAATAAGTTTTTTTTATTTTTTGTAACAGTTATTTCTTCAAATTGTGAAAGATAAAGGGTAGTGTTCCATATTTTAAAGTAAAACCCCTCTCTCCAAATATGGGAGGTTTTGTGAGTGTCAGTGGTCTTTCCAGTGCTGTTTGATGAGTTTGTCTTGAGGGAGGGTTTGCTTGCTTTGTGCTTGTTCTGATGTCTTAGTGGGTGATATGGTTTAAATACAATTTTTTTTTCTGTGTTTTGGAGACCTTGTGTCTAGTGAGATTAAGCTATGAAATTAGTAGTGCTAGAACAACTTTATTTTTGGGTTTCTGGTTATTCTCAATAATAATAAGTATCCTTAAGGTCGAGGTCTATGAGAGCAAGGTCTGTAAAGTTGTTCCTTGTGATATTCTTCATCCTTAGTGTGTGGTGGGTAGTGTTCAATAACAAACAGCTATAATGGTTTTGTGCATTCAGTTTGCAGCCAAAGTTTTTCTGATGCACTTACTGATTTTTAATGGTAAAAGGAGAAGAAACTTACATGAGGATGCCAACATGGTTGTTTATTACCTGTTTTCTTATGCTGCATCTCAAATGATATTTTCTTTCTCCTCACTCAGTGTGTCTTAAATTATTGAAAACTAAGATGTAGAGTTGACATTTCCCAAGTTGGATTCCAAATATTTAAAGAATCTACAGAGGACAGAGGTCATTTTGGATCTCAGCATAAGAGGACTTAATATAGGAAAATAGTATTTTAATGTATTTTTTATTTAAATAGTTGCACAAAAGTGGTATCATTCCACCAATCAGTTAAGAACAATGCATCTTGATCAATGTCACCCATTTAAGTATTCTTCTCTATCCAACCCAATCCTTCCCCTTAATAAAAGAAGTATTTATCTTATTATTTACAAATTGTGAATTTTCCCCTATATGTCAACAAGACTCTACTGTTCACATATAGAGGATGAGAAGTTTGTATGGTATTTATTTTCTGTGTGTGTGTTGGAGACTGAACCCAGTGCCTTGAGCATTCTAAGTACATGACATACCTTTGAACTCTATACCATTCCCCTCTTCAAGCCCTTCTTATGACTTCTCCATGAAGTAAAATTCCCAGGAGCGTCTGTAGGGATTGACTGTGGTTATTTGAACCTGGTCAATCTTTAAGCTGATTCTTAGAATTTTGTTTTCAGTTCTAAAGTATATCATCATCTATAATGAGAGTTTTAGTCATTAGAACTAAAGCACAAAAGTTTCTCTGCCACAAGCCATATTTTAAGAGGATTTATTGAAGCCCTCCTGTACTACATATTTGTCAATGAACTTTGAGAGTTGAGATCTCTATTTAAGCTCTTGCAAGCTTATATTCATGGAATTTGCTTTTATCTTGATTTATTTTGTGTTAGCAGAAACATATTTTACTTCTTAAATGTTCTGTAAATAATCTACAGTTCTCACTACTTCATTCTATTATCTACAATCTGGAAGTTCCTTTGCCTTTCTACTGTCCTATTTTCAAGAAGATTCCAGTTTTATTGCATATTAAGTTTATTTTCTTATAAGGGAAAGAACACAACCTGCACTGACTTCTCTCATTCTGTTTTTAGAAAGGCAACTTAACTAGCATTTTAGATATATTTTGCTACACATTTTTTGATACCTGTATCTGAACCCCAAGTTCCCTTGTTATAATAGAATTTCTTGAATTCACACCACATTTCTGCCATCCTCATATTATGCTTTTATAGCAATTCCCTAGACTCGTGAAGGTGACGGGTGAAGTTTCTAATGGTGCTGAGTACCAAACTGTTGCTTGATTTATTCAGTATGGTTGTGATATGCTGGGATCAAATGACAGCTTAAAAGCTAGTATAATTCATCATCATCAGTTAATTTCCAGTGGGTGTCCACTGGGTGCTGAACATTGTACAAGGATCTTTGTCAGTATGTATGTAGCTGATAAGGTTGACTTTATTCTAAGAATGTGGAATTTTATTTTTAAGGAACTCCCTGTTGTATCAAAGAAAGTCAGTAAATGTCCAGACTTGTCAATGTTTCTTCACAAAATGTATGTAATTCAAGACACTTTATTTTTTTTCAGAAGTTTGTATCAGTGAAGTCCCAGTCTCAGTAATATCTATTTTGTTATGAAGCAAAAGGATTGATGGTGAGACACAGCATCAATCTCTTTTCTGGTTCTGATCTTGACTGACTTGCGTTCCTTTATGCAGTGGTATAGAAGAAGATACTCTTTTTCTTTATTTCCAAGCACATGATTTCATGTTGTTTATCCTTAATGAGATTCCCTCCTCCCTGGACAAACATGTGCTTTATCTTTCTTCATGAGATACAACTCAAGTCACATTCAAATAATCCTAGAATCAGTGTCATGCTGTTCCCGGACGTCAAGGTGATGGTGGATTTTTTCTTTTGTCTGAAATAATTTTGCCTAAATCAAATTTGAATGTAGCATCTTCTAATTTTTCAGCTTGTAGCTTAAACCTACTTGATGACTGGTGAAGGAGGAATGAGACGGCCTCAGTGTAAACCAAAGCACAGTACTGGACTAGGAAATAAAGTCTTCTCTTGAGTGGATGATAGGAAAGATGATACGATGAAGGCCTATCCTAGCTAAGCATTGGTGGCTTAGTTTCTTCCCTGACCTATGGCCTATGTACTGTGGTCAGCAGATGTGGTTACTGCAGGACTTTCTGTAAAGTTTCGCCTGTCAGTGTCTATCAAGGCTGTCTTGAGGAAAGAGCTTCCTAGTGGGGCCTTATTTCCTATAAGTGCAATGCTTGTACTCTGGCTTGAGTGACCTTTTGACTTTTATTTATAGAGAGAGGTGTACTTCTTTGGATTTTAACAATAACATATTTATTTTTGTAGTGGTATGCAATGACTGTGGGATGCAAGTTAAAACATCTATCAGTAAAGATGCCAGCTTTTTCTATTTGCCTCTGCTTTGGAAAAAAATGGAGTTAGCATTTTATAGCTATAAACATTGCTGGATTTCAAGGTAGTATAACAATCAGTGAGCAAGTTTATGTAGAGTATCATGAAGTTCTATCCTTAATGATATACATATAGTCTACATTTCAGGAACTAATTAGAACATGAACTAGTTATTTCACTAATATGCAACATTGATTGCTATTGGTGAGCAGTAGGATAGAGTTATCTCTTTCTCATTCTTTACTTTCCGAAGCTAGCTTCTTATTTCCATGAGCTACTCCTCATGCAGGTTTGATCCTGGATCAGAATGCTTCGAATCAAGCTTTTTGACTTGCATCTTTGACTCCAAAAGACTGTATCACACAGAGAAGGCAAAAAAGAACCCCAAAACAGGGCTGGCTCTAAGACCTATATTAATTCATCATCTGCCCAGAAGCCAATGTGTCTTTTAAGTTGAAACCTAAAAGTGCTGCTTGCTTCCTAATGGAAGGTCTTCTTTCATGCTTCCTGGTTCTTGAATGCTCTATTCAGTGTGAAAAGCCTTCCTGTGGATCTGAAGTTGAAAATATTTGAGGATTTTGGCATATGTTTTCTTATTTGTCATTAACTAATATCCATTCTAAACTTACTGTAGTATACATTGATTAATGTTTCTGCGAGCTAAAGTTAACTTAAATGAAATACTTCTGAAATGTTACTTAAAAGGTGACACTTGAGTATGTGTTATCCCATGAAGATAAACTAACAGATCTTTTAAAAATAGTTATGTACAAGAAACACAATCCAAATGCCCCTCACCCACAAGCCCCTCAATGGATGAATGGATCAAGAAAATGTGGAATATATACATTATGGAATTCTATGCTCCCATCACAAAGATTACTCCGTTCATAAGAAAATGGAGAGACCTGGAAAGAATTATATTGAGCGAAGTAAGCCAGACCCTTCAGAAAACATAGGCTGCATGCTTTCCCTCATTTGTAGTAATTAGAATGTGCCTGTCAATCTACAATTAAACACAATAGATGGTAAAAGACAAAAAATGTAGTGTCATAGACTTTCTGTATGGGCTGACTTTGAACCATATTCCTCTATGTTTCAGCCTCCTGAATGACTAGGATTGCAAGTATGCACCATAATTGCCTAGTTTAGCTTTTTCATCTTAAAGATGGTTTGCTTTCTAAGGCCTGGGGATAGGATATATATTTGGTAGTCATCTTTCTACTGCTACTGACAGATGGTTTATTAATATAACCATCATGCAATATTTCTTTCTTTTAAATTTGTGTCTCAGAGTCATTTGGCTTATTGGTATCTGGCATCTTATTATGCCTATATTCTCTGTGAATAGTGGTTGATAGGCCTTGAGAAAAGTTATTAGTGCTACAGATTGAGTGCTAGCCTCTTTCTGTGGCTTCAGTAGTATTAAATCTAGTGCTGTATGTAATAGAGGGAGATGAACATTTTATGTCATGTCTCTGATGTATGCAGATCCCTTCTCTTTGGTTTCTCCAACATCCTGTAAGATTTTTCCCTTAGTGTTGGTCAAAGCTAGTTGCTGCCAACCACAATTAAAGGAAAATATAGAGAGAGCAAACCCAAGTCCTAAGGCTCACCCAGAAGTGGCAGAAATATTTCTGCTCTTACTCCTTCAGAAACAACAGAGACACAGGGCAAAAACCTATCTGCAAAGGAGAGCTGGAAAATGAAATCCCCCTTGAACATGGGGAAACACAAATTCATTGGGAAAGTTAGCAGTTTTCTGCTCCATATTTTATTTAAATATGACTGTGTAATTTTTATAAATATGATGAAGCCAAAAAAAGCAATTACCTTTCAAAGCAACTCTTATTATTCTATCTTTTTATTTTGGATAGTAAACTTCCCAATGACATCAAATGTTTTAGTTGCAATAATAGGAATGGATGTTAAGCTTTTGTAAGATGTGATCTAATCATGACACAGTGCCCTTCATTTTGGAAGTTCTCATCCTTTGAGTAATAATCTTTGATAGAGTCTTTGACAGAGATCCTTAAATGGACAGGTTTTTTTTTAAGTTTCAGAATTCAAAAAACATATTCCCACAGGTACATTAAATAAAATGAAGTTGGAAAATAGGAGTGTGTGAAAAACATCCAGAAACACAAGAAATAAATGTCCAATTTCAGAAGACCTTTGGAGGGGAATGAAGGAAAGCAACATAGAAAAATGCCAGGTTCTAGGTATTGTGTATTAGAATGCATATTTTATCACAGTCACTATATTGAGAAATCTGAGTCCAGATGATGAAACCAAAACAGGAATATTATCACATGCATTTTAAATGACTTTATCTAGATTCCCATTATAGAGCAATAAACCTAATATAGTTTTATCATATGTATTACATTTCATTGTTTTTAATAATATCTCTATAGATGCATATATTAATATATACCACATTTAATATTGAATGGTGTGTGTGTGTGTGTGTGTGTGTGTGTGTGTGTGTGTGTGTGTGTGTGTCCCCGGAACCATCAGGCAACACCACAATGGTAAAACCATTGTATCTGTCCATGGAAAAGCTAATTTAGCTTTTTCCTCCATCGCCTATGTTTAATATTAAAGTCTTTAGGATTTAACCAAGAATTTAGATTTTATATTTATTGTGAATATTAACAACTTAAATTTACTAAGCAGCACTAGAATTCTTTTGTAATTTTATTAGATCTGACTTGTGTAAAGAGACCAGTGACCAAAGATGATTTGACATGCTAATAGATTAAATGCTGTAGGAAAATACTGCTTTCTATTGCTACTCCAGGACTGAAGTTTCAAGTACAATTACTAGCTACAATATCATCTACTTATTTCTAAAAGATTATCTAAAGAAGTTCATCTGGTTGACTCAGTTACTTCCATAGTTTATTGTTATTATTATTGAAAAATCACTAGACCTAATTCTATTGGTTTCTTTCCTGATTGAAAATCTTTGAACCTAGGAAGCACAGTATTTCTTAAGACATTTGTAACTGTTCACTGTGGATATTAAAATTACAGTCATGCTGCATTGTGTGCACAATGATTTTTTTTTTAATCTTTACACATTTGGTAAGCAGATGACCAATGCTATTCAGCCTGAAGATGCTGAGTGCTCTCCTAACTGATGTTTGAAATTTTGATTTGTACTGCATTTGTTACTGAATATCAGGAATACATTTTTGCTTGTATAGAGCAAATTTAAAATGGGGTCTTTTGTAGAAGCACCCATTCTGTTTAGAGTGATATAACAGATGCTGAATGTTCACATATCAAACAAAATGCCAGCTTTCTGTAGAAAAGAGGTGTCAAAAAGTTTCTTTGTACCTTTAACGCATGTGATTATGTAGTACAAAATGCAGAGTTTGTAAAATTTCTTGAATATACAGGCAAAAAAATGAATAATTCAAAACAACTCATAAGTTCTACATTCTATTGTCCCTTTATAACACAGGCAGAAGATAGCAGTGTGCTCCCAATAGAGCTGAATTTGCACAAGTTACACCTCTGAAAATGCCAGATGGTCTATGGTCTACTTTTGAGAGCTGTCACATATGTAAAGATTTGAAAAAAGAAAGACAGCTGAATGAGAGCAGTGGATCATTAAAGGAATAGCTCAGGTCCCTAGGCATCACTTGTGTTTTAAGAAGTATTGTATTGTTCCCATATTAGCGTGCTTTTTTTTTTTTTTTAAAGCCATACACAACTTCTATACAACAAAGGGAAACAAGTCTGTTTCCAACCAAGTAGTTGTGGTTTAATCCATCAGATATTTTGGTTCTTTATTTGAAAATAAAATCATGTTTTCTAGTTAGTTTTAGTTATAACTTTAGCATAAGATTAAATTAGGAAAATGATTAACGAAGTCAAATATGATATCTATTGAGATAACAAAGTTTTCTACATCTTATTCTGTTTTGATTACGTTACTAAACAGATCTGGTAAAGTCATTCAATTAAAAATTGTTTTTTATGTTAAAACAACAGAAGAGATCATACTTGCTAAGCTATAATAAAAAACATAGTAAAAAGTAATTAGGTGACAGAGAAACAATAAATATAGTGTACTATTATTTATCTGCCAATAGAAATAGCTATTATTTTGAAGACTGAAATGTAAATGTATCATTAAGACCATGTTACATGTTACACTACTACTCTAACCACACAGTAATTTGCAACAAGTCAATTTTGATAGTAGAAAAGGTCACACCTGTCATTGTAAGAATTTTGTGACAGCACACACTTGTCTTTTGTTACTTTTATTTTACTTATTGAGAGATTTAACTATTTTACAATAATTCTAAATTTATCTTGGATTGACATTTTAGATCTCGAAGAAAGCCTTTCTAGCATTGGTCAATGACATTCAGACTTAACCAATTCTCAGATTCCTTGAATTATTTGGTTAGAGAAGCTGTGGCCCTAAAATATTGAATTTATTTGGAGAGACTATTAGAAGTGTTCTGAAAAGACCATCACTGTAGGTCCAACCTTTTTTTTGGCATCTTTTACATACCTATACATACCTAGCTCCAGTTTCAATAGCAGTCATTAGAGTGTCAATTCTACTTGATAAAAGAAGTTATAGGATTAGCAGGTAACTAACCTCTAGATCAAATGTTGTACACCTATAAGAAATAGTTCTCTTCTTTTAAATACCTTGATTGAAGCTTTGGGTCAGAAAAAGGATATGGAAAGAGTGAGGGAAGGGATAAAACTGTACAAAAAGTAATATACTCTTTGCCTGAATTATGTAACTATAGCCCCTCTGTACATAACCTTTATAATAACAATAAAAAATCAAGAAAAGGTATATATAACTGCTAGATAAGGAAGTGATCTTTTGTTTCTTTTTCCTCTGCATTTAGAAAACAAAGGAGTTTTTGATACATTTTATAGCATTACTTTGGGCATTCTCAAATATTCACCTTTTAGATAATTATTCCCATTTGTTTATTACTTTGGACTTAAAAACTATAAGAGGATTAATTTTATAAATCAGGTATTAATGCTAGCAGGCTTCTATGGATGTGTACTTTTGTTTGTTAAACAACAAAAAGGAATCTGTTCTCTGTCTTGAAGCATGCGCATGAATGGGATATTTTGATATGGGAAGATGATTTTATCATGGTGGAGTAGGTGAATGAGAACTGAAGTAAATAGTGTGCTTAAGACTACCTCAAATACTACTGTTTGTCTCTTTTTAACAAAGCTACTTACAAATCTTAGCTGGTCCCCAGATGATAATTACCCCCCTTTAAACATTTGTTAGTACCATGCACAAGTGAGATAGCTTTGCATGAAGTACTTAGAATGCCAATGAATTTTTAAGTCATGTATTATTTACAATTGATAGTTGTTGATAATCACAAACATACTAAAATAGCAGCTTTAGATTTTAACATTCTAAGAAGTGATAAAGTACTAAGTTTTTCACAGTGAATATTTTTTGTTGTCTTTTTTTGGTAGAAAGTTTTGCTTATGATCTACATTGTCAGAGGAAATATTGATTTTAATAGTCTCTTTACTTAACTGATAGAAAGAGGTTTTTCTGTTGGTGGGAGTTGGGTAGTGATGAAGGTGTGAATCAAGATTTTTAGTTAGTAAATCCAGGACCTATTTTTGTGAATTTAAGTAGAAAAATTTCTTTGCAGCATGTGGAGGTTTCTGGAGTCCCACAACCAAGGATCACACCCATCCATTTAGTAGGACTTGCTCATACTATCCTACTTTATTAGGCACATTTATTAGGCCATTTGTTGCCAGGAAGTAGACATCAAAGCTGGGCCCCATTGCCAAGGCCAACAAATAACTTATCTATTGAGTGGATTCACTTCTGTAATGTGGCAGACATCTTGTACTAAGCTCTTTTGGAAAACAAGGTGAACATTTCTTTGGCAGAATAACAGAACCTGCCCTAAGCTACAAAGGACTTTAGCTGTGGGATGCAGGTACTTATCAAAATCTGTGAATGTATTGAGAGACATAAGGCAACACAACTGATTAATATTTATTATATATGTGCACTTTTAAAAAGTTGTACCTTCCACATAGGCATTTGATGTATCTGGAATTGTTTGTGTGAGATATACATGTACATGTCTATGCACATAACTATGTATTTAGGAATCTACTATCCCATGGTTTTACATGTCTAGGCCAATCAAATTCCATCCTTCTTTAGTGATGGCCATTTTGTAATAAGATTACATATCTATTAAGTCAAGTCTGTTCATTCTTTCTTTCTTAAAATTTCTCCAATGCTCTTATTATATTCTAGTCCACTAATTTGGACTCCTTTTATCCTTCTCATTATAACAATGGTGTGTACTTTAATTTTCCTATAGATTTGTGCTCTTTATCTCTCTGTCTTGTCTTTTTATCACCAATCTTAGAGACACAAATAAAGCACATCTCTGCTATTGAATGTATTTTCATTATTTTATAATACAGATCTATTCTTATTTAGATGCAATTTTCCTGTTTTTATATTTAGCCCAACCTCAGCGCCTGCCTCAACCACAGACTTCAGTTCAGGAGCCCAGTGAGGAGGAAATAGGCAAGATAAAGAACGGAGGCCACGTGAATCTGAGTAATGGAAATGGAATTCACCATGGGACCAAACATTCATCCACAGATCATCACAAACTTTCAGCTCCTGTTTCTCAAAAAATGCACAGAAAAATCCAGTCCAGCTTGTCTGTAAACAATGATATCAGTAAGAAGAGTAAAGTAAATGCTGTCTTTTCCCAAAAGACAGGCTCTTCACCTGAAGGTAAGTGTGAAGGATACACATATTTTGTTTAACCTGATGTTAAATAATATCCACTAGTAATAATTTGATAAAGCAAACATCATTGAACATTCTTGCTTTTTCCTTCTGAAAAAGAATTTTATTGGTAAAATGCTTCCCAACTTGCCCAGAGCCAAGTATAGGATAGAAAAGGAAGATTTGGCAGCAGTCACCCTGCTTTTAGATGTTCATCTTCCAGAATGACTAGTCATTACTTTAAATATAACATCCACACTTAAAAAAAAAAAACACATTTAAGATAGGAATATTACTATTTTGGTGGCATGGCTAAGGATGTGTATTTTTCTGTCCCTTATGCAAAATGCTGTTTTATGTGGAAGAGATAAGATCACCTACTTAGATTTTTGTCTTATAAATACATTTTTAATATGTAAAACTGGAGTGAGAGAAAAGAATAAGTAATTTTCCTGATCTTTCTAGAGAATGGAATCGATGATCTCCATTGCTTGCTAACCATCATCTTTCCACCATCACTCCACCCAAAACCACTCCTGCCCTGCCAATTCCTATGTCCTTGTAGTCTGGACCTTGTTTTTCCCTTAGAGATACTTGGCCATGCTTTCAAATCTCTGGAGTATTCCTTTATACCTCATACTATCCTTGGCCAGATTTAAGTAAGATTAATTACTATGAACCTGAAAACATATTTATTACAAAACAAATGATGTGATGACAACCTATAGATTGTCCCTAAGCTTCTTGGGCTCAAGGCTAGTTAGTGCTCTATCATTTGAGCCACAGCACCACTTTTGGCTTTTTCTGAGTAATTTCTTGGAGATAAGAATTTCATAGACTTTTTTGCCCTGGCTGGTTTTGAACCACAATCCTCAGATCTCCTGAGGATCTAGGATGATAGGTCTGAGCTACCACTAGTGCTCAGCTTATAGACTCTTTTTATATAGTTCACTGCATCATTTTAAAAAGAAAAATCCTACCATAAAAGCTTCAATTTCTCTCAGCATGCCGATAGTCCTATATTCTTTCTCTTTTCTGCTTTTAGTTATCTAAAATTCAGAATATTTTGTGCATTTGCTGTGTGTGTCATATATATTTATAGTCATTTGCATACTAAACACACATATTTATTTTTTTCTCTACCTTTCTACTTTAATTGTCCTAAAACATTAAATAAGAGAAATTCTGTGTGGTCTCTCTGTGAATTTGGTCGTGTCTGTTCATAGAGCTAAATTGAGTTGTAAATAGGAAATTGTACTGAGAGTTAACTGTAATGAGCAGGAGAAAGGATAATACATTTTGGCTACAGGTGTCTTAAACTCAACTGAAGCAAAGTGTTAGGTTGATCAAAAGATATGATAATAAATGGTCTGCATAGTTCCAGGTCAGTGACACTACTTTCCAAACTAATTAGATTGAAAAGGACATGATTGACATTTTAAAATGAGTTTGACATGTAAGCTGCATGGTCATCTCTGAAGTGTAGGTAGGCTGTTAACTAAACTGGCTCTCCAAGGAGCTCAGAAGCCAATGCAATTTTCTTTGGAGGATCTTCACTTCTAGGTGATTGGGTGAAATAATTGAATGCAATTGAAATCTTCTTGTTTTATACATTTGAATTTAGTTATTCTATTCCTAACCTCTTATTTTGCATTTGATATTTACTTAGTTTATTGTTTAAGACTGGTAACATTTGCATACTAGTCCAACTTGAAAGAGGTTATGGAATTTTTATTATTGCTTGCTTAAAGTATCATATCTGAATTTATTTCTAATATAAGAAGGCGCTTCATATGTAATTTGAAGGAGGAGGCTAATCAACAGTGTAGAAATGAAATGTAACTATATTCTTTTTTCTTTCCCTCTCCTCTTGTAGCCCCTTATTCTCCTTCTCCTGTTTTCTTCCTCTCCTCTTCCCCCCCCACCTCTATCTGTCTGATCACAGAGAGCTGGATAAGTAGAGTCCCTTGTAAACCACTCTTATCACAAAATAACATTTCACATTAAGTTGAGAGCATGAGGAATTTAAAATACAAATGAAAATATCTAAATAAATTGGAAAAACTCTTATAGTTATCTCCACTTTTACATAAATGAAGGTTTCTGTTATGATTACTAAAGTCAGATTAAAATTCTGTTGTCCTATTTCATACTTTCACAAAGTTAGTTATCTCTAATGACTATTGACATTGTTTAAGCTTGTATTCCTCCAGATTTTGTTTTACAGTTACATTTATTCTCTGGTAATATTCTATGCCAAATAAGCAAATATATGGACATGGGAAACTAAAAGGAAAAACATTACCAACTAGAGGGAATGTGTGGTTTCTCTTAGTTTTTCTATAATGACTAATTTTTCTATAATATAAATGGTTACTTAAATGATTTTTAAAGTTACTTTTGGCCTGGATATTTTGTGATTCTCTTTTTTTAGCAATGCTTTTTTCCTCTCAGACCAGGCCTCTTGCTGTGCAGAATATTGGATCCCTTGTTTCAGAGATCAGAGATCCAAAATATTTTGAGCAGAACAGGAGGAATGGCAGAAATCGTTTAAGTGAAGTTAACAGTACCAGACTGGTCTTGATTTGTTGCTTGAATAAAAATGTATAGAAATGTTTCTCTGTCTGTCTCTCTCTCTCTCTCTCTCTTTTTTTGTTTTTTTTTTTTGCCAGTCCTGGGCCTTGGACTCAGGGCCTGAGCACTGTGCCAGGCTTCTCTTTGCCTTAAGGCTACCACTCTGCCACTTGAACCACAGCGCCACTTCTGGCTTTTTCTATATATGTGATGCTGGGGAATCGAACCCAGGGCTTCATGTATATGAGTCAAGCACTCTTGCCACTAGGCCTTATTCCCAGCCTTCTCTCTCTCTTTCTGTCTCTTTTGAAAAGCAGTAACAATGGAGGATTTTTTTTTTGCTAGAGTCTCTGTTTTTATTTTTTTATTTCACTTTGAGTCTTCCTTTTCTTTTTTTGATCTTGTTACAGCAAATAAGCAAATAAATTACAAAGTAATAGTTAAGAACTTCAAAAGCAGCAAACCATGACCAGTTTGTTACTAGGTGTTAATTTTGCTTACATGGCCCTTGTGACTGTGTTTTTCCAGTTTGTATAAATAATATTGACAACTTGAAGGGCATCTTTGTGCTTCTGATGATGGATTAAGTATTCCAGTATTTGGTAGTGATTTATTAATAGCACTCCAGGCCTGTGTTGAACAGGTGTGGCAGACAGTGTTAGTACAACCCCATTGTTTGTATACAGGTAAGGATTGTGCCAACTGCGTAAATGAGCTGTATGCATTAGTCAGCTATTTTAATATGACTTGTCCTGTGAATGACCCAAGAGCAACCTTTTCAATGCTGGGTTCATTTGTGTAGTTAGCGTGCTTTTCTACATAACAGAATGTATTCCACTTGCTTCACTCAAGTGGACTTACTTCATTATGCAAACAATACTTTGCATAATTATAAAGGAGGAAATGGAGGCCCAGAGGGGTTCAGTGAAGCCACCCAAAGCAACAGGTACAAGGAAAAGTAGAGATTCAGAGGCAGATAGTCTGGTTTTACAGCCCATGGACCTAACTAGGATTCTATGTGTTTTATTAAGGGTCAAAGGCTTTCTTCCTCTGGAAATTTTAAACTCTCAAACTCATGCTCTATCTTTGGTTTTCTTCCCATTAGGTTGTGAATTCTTGAAAATGCTTAAGTGGGTCTGAGCCTGTCTTCTGTTGAGAAATTGTCAGTGGTACCTAGCATAATTTTTCCATAGAATGACCCATGAGTTAGCAAGTGATACAGTGCTTTATTCAAAACCACTTTATCTTGCCTTTCCTTGAAGTTAACACTGAAAAATAAAAATAATACTGAAAAATAAAATGCTCATATTCACTCCAAAAAGGTTCTTTTAAAGAGTTCCTTTTTCACAGAAAAGGGAAAAAAAAAAACCGTACTCATGGGAAAATATTGAACATTTCACTTAAAGCTTATTAAATTAGTAGATTTTTACTTGTTTTGTATAATTAAATATTTTCATACATACTTAAAATATCTGATTTCATCACCCAGGTGGAGAGTTTTAAAACTAAATCTGTAAGATTCTTGACCTTTGAAATAATTATAGTATAATTTAGTATCATATAATATTCAAATTGCCAAGGGTTTTCATTACACTCTAAGACACTTTTCTTATCTTAGGAATGGTAACTCCTAATGTGTTTTAAATGTATCAGTTATAACCATATCATATATAGCTAAAATATTTTGTAAAAAATAGACTTTAACAAAAATATGCTTAATGAGATTTTCTACTTTTCAAGAATATTTGATAATTCATTTCTTATACTTACTCCATATTTGATCTTCTGCATTTAATATATAAAGAAAAGGACACATCTAGTTTTAACACATCAGTGAACCTAAGTCCTGGAGAAGGACATTGGGTCACTAGGGTCTGCTCATCTTTAGCAGCAGAGTGGTCCAGTGATTAGAACAAGACTTTTGGAAGAGTCAAAATGATTTTGCATGTTGGCATTACTAACTGATGATGATGATGATAATACCTTTGGCAGGTCTCTTAACCTTTTTATATCTCAATGTCTTATCTAAAATGGGCATTTTATTATCCCCCTTTACTTAGGATTATTAGGAAAAAGAGTTGATATTGCATAGTGATTGGTACTCAGGTTGGCCCTCAGGTGAAGTATTCAGTTAGTTTTTAACTGCTGTTATGATTATCATTCTTCAGGAGGGGGTCAAGGAAGTTTGGTTGCTGGATAAGGCAATGCCTAGATGAGGACCTGAGAGATAAAGTAGATGGAGACAGGTTAGAGATTTGAGGATACAGTAAGAAATTCATGACTGAAGAAGCTTTATGAAAAATTACTATGAACAGCAAATTTTGTATTTCTTATTCATCTCAATACTATTGTTAAAATATCGTGGGTTTTTTTCCCCCCATGATAAAGCCCCTATTTTGCCTGTAACTATAGAAGTAGCAGTATTTTAGTGGAAGGATAATGACAGGACATCATGATTATGACCACAGTGTTATAATCGGAGCTTCCAGACTTTGGCAAAAATCTGTCACTGCAGTTCTCAAAATATTTAATTGCCTAGATAATGTTTGTTTTGTTATGTTCTGTTCTGTTTCTTTAGGCACAGTGCCTTTAAGTCTATGTCAGAATAATTGTGTGAGAGAAAGAATTAAAACTGTGCCTTATGCAATATCTGCCAGTCTTTGGAGAATAGGATTTCAATAAGTTTTGCTTCTTAGCCAGAAAAATAAAATGGAAGAACGGAAACACAACAAATTATGTGAATGTAGAAATGTGTGTGTGTGTGTGTGTGTGTGCATGCTCGTGTATGTATGTAAAGAAATTGACATGAGCGAAGGAGATTAAAGATAAAGCATTCTGCACATAAAAGTTACAGTTATCTGAAATATGAAGCATTATCAGAAGTATTTACAAGTAGTAGGTATTTCTGCAGGGCCAAAAGTGAGTACTGGGGTTGGGAATATGGCCTAGTGGCAAGCAAGAGTGCTTGCCTCATATACATGAAGCCCTGGGTTTGATTCTTCAGCACCACATATATAGAAAAGGAAGTTTGGTTCCTGGTGGTGCTGTGGCTTAAGTTGGCAGAGTGCTAGCTAGCCTTGAGCAAAAAGAAGCCAGGGACAGTGCTCAGGCCCTGAGTCCAAGCCCCAGGACTAGCAAAAAAAAAAAAAAAAAATGTGAGTACCTTAGGAAAATAAATTAGCTTCATAATTTGTACTCTGATAACCATCTATTAGATTAAGAGGCACATATATATGTATATATACGTATAATTTAACCATGATATATAGAGACATTCAAAATATACCGCAAAACTCAGAATTCTTCATTTATAGTAACTGACCTCTTTTTGTGCACTTTAAAGAAGAGATAGAAGCTATCACTATGTGGATACCCCAACTCCTGAAATTTTGGCTTGTGATTTTTGTAGCCAGGTTGTTTCAGGACCCAGATGTAATAATTTAAAGTAACTTAGCATTCACTTAGGAGATGGGTGGGGAAGAAATAAAACAAGAAACAGATAAATTGGCCAGGAAGCTTTAGAGGGTGGGGATCTTGGGTGTAGAGACTATTCAGAAACAAGTGAAATGGAAAGAATTGGGGAAATGTGTGACCCTATAACACACCTAGGTTTTTATTGCCTTTTGCTAATAGAAAACTGAAGGGGTTTTTTGTTGTGGTGGTTTAGTTTTGTTTTATCAGATCAAACACCGTGATGTAGGCACAGTGGCTAGAATGGAAGGTTTGTGTTCAGGCCAATGGGTTCTTCCATGAGCAGTGGAAACTAAAGGTTGTCTTGTCTTTAGGACTAAATGAGAAGTCGTGGTCCAGGACTGATTCTAGGTAGAACTAGAATAATAGGTAGATAAGCATTCTAAACAGGACTATCTTTAATTTTCTAGTTCAGTTAGTTGGGAACATGACTCTAAATTAGAATGCCAGGAGAAATGGCTAAATTTGTAGCTGGCAGGTAATCATTAAGATTTGTTTTAACAGCCTGTCAATTTGAAATCATAATACACAATTACAGAGAAGAGATCCACAATGCTTTTGGAATAACATTGTTGCGTTTTGAGAAAAGGTTTTGGACCAAGCATACATATTGATAACTTGTTCTTAAAGAAAAGTTATTTGAAACAATAGATCTGGAGTTTTCTTAAGCAGATTTTAGAGGAAGAAAGGGCAAATGACTAGGAACTGAGTGACTCAGGGATGACTGGAGGCCAGCCAGTTTAGCGCGATGTGAATGAGGCTCAACTTGCATGTCTGGAGACAAGCCCATGGAAAGTTCAGACCTCTCCAGAGATGATATCAGATAGGAAGTAAATCAGACAAAGGACAGACTGACCAGGTACCCTAGTGAAAAGGTCAGATGCCTAGAAGAGGAGAAGAATATATGGCTGAGAGAAAAACAGCAAGAAAGATGAAACAAATTGGAAACACTGGTGCCAGGAAGGCCAGGGAAGGAAGATGTTAAGAAATGGAAGAAGACTATACCAAAATCCACAGATATTGTTGACCAGAATGTAAGATGAGTTCTGAAATAGTTCTGTGGAGTCAAACAATAATTCTGTGGATATTATTCAATGATATTTTTTAGGGACTTTTTTTTTCTAGAGAAGCTAGAGAGGTGTTTGTTATCAAATGTGAGTATACATATTGTTGACTAGCATGAACTCTATGGCAGAAAGATAGGTCCAAAATGCTTCTTTTGTTTGGTTCATAATTTTTTTTCAAGATAGGAAATTTTTTTTGGTGTTTATATTTGAATGGAAAAGATCTAGGAGAAAGGAAAAGTTTGGAGATACAAAAAGACAATTGTGAGTCCTGGTTTTTTGACAATCGAGTCCAGTTTCTTTAGAATTTAGTTCTTGAGCGTGATATACAGAGCTAGCTAAGTGAATGCACCCACATTATTTAAGAGAAATGAGTAAGTACTTGAGGAATTGTTCAGCTCAATGGCTGTGCTTTGTACATGCTGTATGGTTGACTAATATTAGAAGACTTGAAAAGGTCAAAACATAGCCTATAATAACTAGAAGTGTGATTAATTGTGATAGTCCTATGTACAGTGATTCTGATCATTTTTGGTTTCGTGAGGTTCTTTGAGAATCTGATAAAAGATTTTTTTTCTACTAAGGTTTTTTTCTTTTAAGAAAGATACCAATATTTCAACATATTGTTACTACTTCTGTTACACTTGAAGTAATTAACAGGACTGTATATTTTCAAATGAATTCTAAAATCAAATTTTTCTGAAAATGAAACCTAATAGAAGGCCTAATAAGCCATTGTAAGAGTTTATTATTATTATTATTTTTTTTTTTTTGCCAGTCCTGGGGCTTGAATTCAGGGCCTGGGCACTGTCCCTGAGCTTCTTTCTGTTCAAGGCTAGTGCCACAGCACCTCTTCCAGTTTTTTTCTGTTTATGTGGTACTGAGGAATCGAACCCAAGGTTTCGTGCATGCTAGGCAAGCACTCTACCACTAAGCCATATTCCCAGCCCAATATTTTAATTTTTAAGATAGAAAACTTATAATCTGCATTTGGCAAATGACATTATCTAACTTATCATTTTAAAACATAATCTTGTCTTTTGTACAGAGAGTAGATGATAGAAAAGACAGGATGGTTGAGGGAAGACAAGAGATGAAAAACAGTAGCCAGGAATTTAGAGACAAACACTGTGTTAATGTATAGCTTGATTAAACTCACATAAACACTATTTTTTTTCAAGTGTTATACTCTCTCATGATTTAATACATTTAATAAAAAGGAAAAGAGTAGAATTGCTCTGTTCTTCTGACCTTGCCTGCATGCCTAGCTGATTAGCATGCTCTGGGACTAAACAAGGGAGTCTTTTAAAAAGATACTTACTCTGTGAAAATGACTTCTTTGGGCACAAATATGTGTGTATCTCAAAAATGAACACATGTTTTGAAAGGAGCATGTGGCAAAGTCCATCCTTTGATTATAAGAAAATCCAGACATCAATGATTAATGTTTAGTGAACCAACCTTGTAGTAACTAGGCACAGTTGATAAAAAGAATAATAAGAATGGCAGAATGTTCCAGGTGGTATAACAAAAAGGAGCACTTTTCCCAAGGTGAATCTGAGCTACTACTCAACCATAATGTTAGAGCACTCGTTGTACCTGTTATTAGATTTCATCGAGTCTTTTATCTTCCCTTGGCTTTGCTATACCAGTAAACATGTTTTGCTCTTTGTCTTGATATATCATAAACTCAGTACCCAAAGGCCAGGCAGAAGCCTCCTTTCCCCCCCTGAAGCATTACTGATACAGGAATGTATCTATATAAAAACATATAAGAACAAATTCAGCCAAAACAAGCATCTTAGTTCTACTAAACATAGATACATAGATATCATTGAAATGATTCAGATGGGAAATGATGGAGTTGGATCAAGACAGCAGTAGTGGAGGTGATGAGATATTGTTGCATATGGGTGGATACTGAAGATAGAACAAGTTTTTCTGAAAAATAGGATTTCAGTGAGACAGAAAGAGAGATTAAGAATGACTCCCAATGCCAAGCACCAAGTGCTGGAAGCTCATTCCTGTAATCCTTGCTACTCAGGAGACTGAGATCTGAGGATCACAATTTGAAGCCATACCTGGCAGGAAAGTTGTGAGACTCTTACTTTCAATTAACCACCAGAAAACCAGAATTTGTCGGCACTGACACTGTAGCTCAAAGTGGTAGAATACTAGCTTTGAATGGAAGATTCAGGCCTTGATTTCAAGCCCCACACTGAGAAGATAAAAAGAAAAAAGAATGACTCCCTGTATTTTCATTAAGTAAGATAAGTGGGGTGAAAGGAGCGTGAGTAGAGTGGGGAAGAAGATTAGGTTTGGTTTCAAACAGGTTGGATTTTATGTAAATGAAGGTATGGTATATCTGTTAGGGTAGGAGAAACTGTAGTTGAGAGGAAAGGTCTACTGCCTGGATACATTTTGGAAGTTATCTGACTAAATAATATATGGTAACTTGGGACTCTTTTTCTGGGGTTCTCCACCCAGGCATCTGGGTACTTGAAGTAATAGCTTCAGGGCACCATGGAGGTAGAAGGAAAGTGTTGCTGTGAAGTTATCATTCATCTGGAACAGAGTGTATCCAGGAATCAGCATCCTTTGGAAGTGCCCCTATGTAATTCTTTTGTGAGTGCAGGGTTAAGAACTGCTTTCCAGAAAATAGGTCAAATGCAGAGTATTCCAAGAGCTGAGCCACTTTATTATGTAGAAATTAGCAAATGAAGAAGAATTAGGGGAAGTATGCAGTGATCAAAAAGGAACCTAGAGGGCCAAATTAGAGAACTGGAAGAAAAGTGTCTTCAAATGGAGGGAGTGGTCAAGTATGTGGTACTGCTGAGGAGCCTGATAAGATACAGGATCTGATGCAAGTATGCTCTAGGCTGAATGATGAAAAAAAATTGAAGATTACATATCTAAGGCACCCCATTCAAGGAATTTCTTTAAGGGGCATAGTGAAAGGACTCACAGGAAAAAAATAGGATAATGTTTTAGATATGGAATTAATTAACAGAATGATGATGATGGTAATGAACTAGTAAAGGGAAGATGATGTTAGGTAGGTGAGAAGTGATAAAATTCATTTTAGTGTAGTGTATTGGTATACTGTGTGTGTGTGTGTGTGTGTGTGTGTGTCTTACCATCTCCCTCAGATTTTATATTATAAGAAAGCAGCCATGTTCTGATAACATTATTTTATTTTAGTTTTTACAATGCCTTTGTCTTGTACTAGCTTACATACATAAACTACTTCTTATGTACTTAACTGGAAATCTTTCAGATGACGGCTAGGATTTTTCATCATAGCTTTATAACTTGGGATACCTTTCTGCTTAGAACTTCATTTGGAATGAATTTAAATGTGTTAAACGTTTTCATTCATCTTAGAACTATGTCAGGATACATTTTCTAAGGATCATAAGACACCATATAATACTGCAATTCAAAGAAGGAAGTTCTTGGGAAAAGACACAGGATGTACAGGATATTTTGAATCTTCTGACAAACACCAAGTGATGACTAATGAGTGACTTGAAGTGATGAAAAATATACTTAGAAAAAAATAGTATCAGAGTATGGTTTATTGAATAAAGGTTTTGGGGTTTTTTGTTTTGCTTTTTTTTTTCTTTTTGCATGGTGCTAAACATCTTATCCAGGAGCTAATACATGTTAGAAAAGTACTCTACTGCTGGGTTACACTCCAGCTATGAATGCAAATTGTATCACTAGAAATTTGAGAGTACTGCCTACAGTAAAACTTGTCTCATGTTCATGATGAAGAAAAACATTTTCTTTAGATTTTATGTTTACTTGTATCCAATATGCCTCATTAGCTAAAGCATTAAAAAGTGAATTCCATTTTTGTGGATTCAACAGTTAGTATCTTTCAATCAACTGTTGAACTGGAGAGTAGTAGATGTATGTGCCAGATGCCAGTAGCTCATTCTTGTATTCTAGCTACTCAGAAGGCTGAGATCTGATTATTGAGGTTTAAAATCAGACTGGGCAGACAAATCCTCAAGACTCCTTAAGTCCAAGGAACCAGTGAAAAGCCAGAAATGGAGGTGTGGCTCGAGTAGTAGAGTACTACCCTTGAGGGAAAAAGCTGTGCTAGAGCTTGATGAATGCCCTAAATTTAAGCCCCAGTACCAGTAGAAATGTAATAATAATAATAATAATAATAATAATTAATAATGAAGAAGACACATGCAATCCACACTTGAATTCATGTCCAAAAACAGTGTATCTGCCTCTAGACAGTCTTTCAGAAAGAAGACAATTAAAATTGTAAACCTTGTTGGATTATATTCATATTCCTTTGTCTAACTGGAACTTTTCATTGTGATAATGTAATTCTTCATTCTTTATTATTATATTTGGTGACCTCATAAGTTTCCTGTTTTTTTTTTTTTAACCACAGTATTTTATTACCCCATTTGTTTCAATTCCTCTTTTAATGTGTTCCCTCATCTCTATATTCTCAAAATATCTATTGATTTCTTGGCTTTATAGACCTTATACTGTTTAGGATTTAAAATTTTTAATATTAGGAGTTTGATTAACTCCAAGTTCAATGAACTGTAAGCATGAACTTTTTAAAGAAGATTCCAAAGGGGCAGGAAGCAGAACATGCCATCATGTGGAACAGAATGTTTGCTCTGTGCTTGAGGAAGAGGCGTGTCCATCTCAAGAGATTTGTGCTGCCAAATTGAGTCTGAGTAGTCTGGTTTGTATTGCTACTCCATAATACTTTGTGTGTCTCTGTCGTACCTTTCTCACTCATTTTCCTTCATCCCTTTTTAAATTCTTACTTTCTCTATTTCCCTTCTATTTATTTGTTTCAGATGAAATTTTTGCATCATTTTGTCTAGTTAAAATTTAGAATCCATGGGAATCAGAATGGTGCATGATGACATTTTTAGTGAAAGTATTCTAACATGTATTTGTTCTTAGATCTTTTGTTTGTGAGGATAGGTACACATAGCTTTAAAAACTTACATCTAATAAATCAAGATTTCCAGCAGTACTTTTTTTCAAGATGAAATTTGATTATTTAGCTATAGTTTATTTAAACCTGTATTTCCAGTTGCTTTGTTTGCCTCACACACAGAAATAGTAATTTCTTATAAATGTTTTCACTCACTATAATGTTATTTACATATTATGTGAATTCTTATAGTTGTGAGCTTTTATAATTTATATATATACATATATGTACATGTATATGTAAGATTTGTAATTCATAGAATGTGGGAGTAGGATAGAGGGAAGCTCATGGTAGCAAGGTAATATATGCAAAGAATATCTTATATGTTTATAAATGAGATTCATATACATATATGTACATACATATATACATATATATCTCATATATACATATATAGGTACAATGGGAAAAAGGAGGGGGGGAAGAAAGGAAGGGAAGTAGGAGGGAGAGGACCAGGGAAGAAATTTAAGTTGAATATACCACAAAACTGAGCAGGGATCCTAAGCCTTGTTTAGAAGGAAATGTGTCATGTGGATGAGAAAAAACAATCAACTTGAATTTATTAACCTCTAGACTTAAAATTAAATTACTATTTTTCTCAATTATTAATTAGGTAAAATGTACTTATTTATGTATTTGCCAGTCCTGAGGCTTTAACTCTGGTACTGGGGGCTGTCCCTGAGCTCCCTTTTGCTGAAGACTAACACCCTACCTTGAGTCACAGCTTCACTTCCGGCTGTTTCTGTGATTAATTGGAGGTATGAGTCCTATGAACTTTCCTGCTAGGGCTAGCTTCAATCCATAATCCTCCAATCTCATCCTCCTGAGTAACTCAGATTACAGATGTTGCGAGCCACTAACATTTTTTAAAGCAGCGTTAAAGCCTGTGACTTGGTCCCTAATATTTTTATATCATATTATAGTTGTAAAAGGTCATAAAATATTGTTTATGTTAAACAGTAGTTACCTTTTTGTTAGTATAGTTATAAAGAAGTACATACTTATTCTTCTTTGATTTTAATATTAAAATTCCTTAGACATAATTATCTTTAGAAACCTAGTATTTTATTTTATAGATGTTAATATACTTCTATAACACACACACACAAAAAATCCAGCAACCCCTCTCCTAGCCCATTTATATCCTAAGCATTCTTTATAGTGAAAAATAAAGTTATTTACAGCACAGTGTTTTTTTTAAGTTTTCATTTCTGTGCGATTTCCACAGTGCAGAAAATGTAGGTTATTCTCTCCTTTTATTTCTTATATTTGGTTCACATTAAATTGAAGTAATAATAAAGGACTTCATCCTAAAAATCTATCCTAAATAGTAAATTCCTAAGCAACTTTTTAAAAAGTTGTAAACCATATTTTTATCATTACATAGTCAACAGTGCCAAGATACAGAAGAAGGTAAAAAATGGGCTGTGGTTTTTGTATGACACAATTCTGGTTATCTTTATTTAACTCTCCATAAATAAATACAAGAGAAAATAGAAGAAACCTTTGGAAGTCAACAATGTGGTGACACTCACCCCTCCTTCCAACCTCCTCCTGGGGCTGTCTGGGCAATCTTCCCATGGGATTTGAATTGGTATCCAACTTAAAAGGCCTGAGACCTCATGCCAGCACCAGGCCCTAGCAATTTGTACTTGCTTCCTCCCCTTCCTATACTTGACCCAAGGGAAGATGGAAGAAAGGTGGTAGGCATCCTCTGAAGAGGCTATAAGAGGCAATTAAAAGAATAAAATAGAGTATTTATGAATTAGTTTGTTCAGGGAAATTAATCCTGTTCCTTATTTTGAAGAAGAAAAATACTCCTACAAATAAATAGTAGTTGCCCCTTAGAAGAGTGAGGAATCTGAGCATTGGAGGGGAATATGTGAAGATAATTGAAAGAAAAGAGAAAAAAAATGGGCTAGTACACTAGTTTCCAAGAAACATGAAACCTGCCTTAATTTTTTCTCATAGGAAATCACACTAGAGAGATTGGGGCTTGTAGGTAATAGTATTCCCAAAGAATAAGCTAACTTAAAGTTGGCACTAGAAGCTTATTTTTTCCTAATAATTATACTCAGTGAGTGATAGAGAAATTGCATTTTGGCATAATGGAAGTGTAGATGTTTTGGAATACACCATTTGAGAGAAATGGTAGATACTTCCTAGGAAATGTGCTCTATGGAGGGAAGGAAGACCAGAGTCCAATGAAAACCAGAAGCTATCTTCACACTAGGCCATACAAATGAACTGTGTCAACTAGCCAGTGTGCTAGAGAATAGAAAGACTTTTTCTAAAATTTTAATCCCATATTACTGATTATTTTTTCTGTTGCTTCGAATAAATACACTTTTAGAAATACCAAAAGAAAGAATATGCATATTTCCTGTAATTCTACCTATCGTCCATCTATCTACCATATGAATCATCCATATCTACATATTTTCATCATCATTATCTTTTTAAAATTGAGTGTGTGTATGTATAAGACCTATAATACTTATACACATTCTTATCCAGATCTGGATCTCTTAGTAAAACTCCTAACCCAAGTGTGCCTGCTTTCAGAACCAGAAATATATGTTGTCTTTACAACATGGATTGTCTATACTAGGGAATGATGTGTTTAAAGAAATGCTTTCACTACACACATAAAGTTGCAGGTCCCAACAGGGTTCTCACAATCCTTCAGTAAAACTTCCTGTGTCTAAGATTCATCCAACACATGGTTTTTGCACACTTACTCTGTGGTATTGAGTTTTCTAAGTCCTATGAATTCAAAGGGAAGCCGACCTACAGACTCGTTTCTACAATGATTGTTGTATACTGCTGCTCTTAAGCTTCTTAATAAGGTGCTTCTTAAAGAAAGCAACTTTGCTCCACTCTCCAGGGTCACAGGAGGCCACCAGTGTCTCCTCAGGATCTCTCTACCTTGTGCTATAAAAATCTGAGCTTGTTGTCACCTCCATTTAGAAGGAGGAAATGCCTGTCTTCCTGTGGCAGCACACTTCCTGTTAACTGAATGGCCCTCATCCACTCACTCCACTGAGAAACCCCATCTCTATTCTGATCACACTCTCTTCCTGTGAACATGTATATCTCTCTCCTGCCTAAATGTGTATGTGTATGAGAGAGTATGTGAATGTGCATGTAGGTATGTATGTCTTTCTGGGTTGCGCATAGTTTTTCTCTGGGTTTCTTGTTCCTTTGACTGATTTCTTGAAAGCACACCATCCTTTTCAGGTCCCTGCTTCATCCCTTTTCACTCACTCCTCATCCCTTGGCTATTCACTTTTACTCATACCACATCATTGAAATTGCTCTGACCAGAATACCTGAAAGAAACCCCTTTGAAATACTTTTTTTCTCTTTCTTTCCCTGGTGCTTCCCTTTCCCAATTCCTGTTCCTTTAACTCTTCATCTCCTGTCAGCTCTTCCTCCTTAATGCTAGCATTCACGTTCATGGCCTCTCCTTCCTGCACTGTCTCCCTGGGCATCTGCATAGTGTTGTGACAAATGCAGCAACCTCTCCCTCCCTGGGCCAGATCTCCTGGCTTTCCAAACTCTAGGCAAGCTCCAGCTCTGTACTGAACATCTGTGAGTATCTGAAGATTTAACATATCCAGGGAAGCATCTATGTATAATTTCCCATCATCAATTTTATACCATTTCCCCCCTACATTTCTTTCATGGTAAATAGCTCTATAAGTCAGGGAGTCACATTTGACTCTTCTCTTCCCATCACACTCAACCAATGTCTTAATTCATGCCCACCCTACTCCCTTATTTTCCTCAAAGCTTAACCCCAACATCCCTATATGATATAGAGTGACAATAGTTTCTGATCTGTAAAACTGAAGTTATTCTACTTCCTTTCTCCAGGTTCAACAATATTGAGCCATCATATTCTAAAACTAACATTCTTGCCTCTATGCCTTTGCGTTACTATTCTTTCCACTAGCTGGAACAACTTTCTTCCTTTTCTTTTTCCCTTCCCTTCCTCCATCCCTTGCCCTCCTCTCCCCTTGTTTTCCCTCTCCTGCCCTCTTCTCCCTTTCCTTCCCCTCTGCCCTTCCCTCTTTTCCCCCATCTCCCCTTACCTCTCCTCTCCTCTCCTTTCCTTCTTCCTCTTTCCCTTCTCTCCCCTCCTTTCCCCTCTCCTGTCCGTCTCTTTCCTTTTCTTTATTCTTCTCCCTAACTCAGCTATCACCTTGATCTTCTGGGTCTTTCTCTCCCTACAACAGGAACATTTTCTTCCTACCCTTCAGAGATCCATGCTACAATTGTTAATCAGATAATAAATAACCTACTCATTTGTAACTCCATTTTCTCCTCTCCAAATGGAGTTAATAAGAGCATTTATCTTACAAAACTGATATAGGAGTTTATTGAGCAAATATTTATCAAGCACTTAACAACAGTACCTGGCTAATATCAAGCATAAAAGACTACTAAATCAAAAGTAAAAATGAATACAATACAAATGGAGATAGATAATCTTTTTTTTTAGTGGGGAAGCATTACTGGAATTTGGAAGTTGTGGTTATTTTTCAAATAGAGTCTCACTTTATGTCCAGGCCTCTGGTCACATCCTTTTTATGAGTACTGAGATGACAGGCCACCTTTTCCAGCTTTCATTTGTTGAGACAAGGCTAACATTTAATATTATTATTATTACTGTTATTAGATAGTTGTACAAAGGAGTGATCATTCAACAGCATAGGAATATAATTCAACAGTACAGGAATATAATGTGTCTTGATCATTGTCACTCCTTTCATTATTTTCACTCATTTTTTCCAGTCTGCTCCTTCCCTGACTCCAAATTTTGTAGGATATACATTGAATTCTTTACTGCATTCATCTCGTCCTTCTTTTTCCTTTGAAACTCTATCTTCTGACTTCTGCCTCCAAAGTAGATATGGTTACAGGTATGAATCACTATACCTAGCAAGACAGTATTTCTTGGTGATAATAACAAACTTTTGAATCACTTTGCCCTAATTTGAATTTTACATCTTCCCTTTAAACAATTGCACCTTGAATCAGTTATGTAAGCTTTTCATCCTTCAGTTTCCCCATCTTTAAAATGAGCCAACAGTACACCCAAAATGCATGAGAAGTTTGTTCTGATGATGCGATAATGCTTATGAAGCACTTAACACAATACTCTTTGGCCTGACAGTTACTTACTCCCCCAGCACTCTGGTTGTGTCTGAACACAGCACTTAGAATATTGTATTACAGCTATAATTTTCTTTAACTACACATTTTCTTTCTTGAGATTTGCCTGTGCACTTAGTACAGTTTCTATCATGGGGCCAAACTCACTGAAGTTTTATTAAGTAAATATTTAAGGCCTTGTATCTGGGTTTTTGTGCTAGTTGTAAATGAAAACTATTTAATAATTTATTTTCCCCCCACATCCTGTTTCCTCAGCACTTTCAGAAAGTCTTCTGTTGCTAATAGTACAACTCATGACTTCTGGGGAACAGAGTACACAGTCTCTCTCTCTCTCTTTCTCTCTCTCTCTCTCTCTCTCTCTCTCTCTCTCTCTCTCTCTCTCTCTCTCTCTCTCTCTCTCTCTCACTACCCATTCTTTATGTCAAACATCTTTTGGGCCACATTAAGCCTCTGCCTCAAGGCTGTCTGGCCTCTTGACACATCAGGGCCATCTGCTCCTGTGGGCTTATCCAACTTATATTCAACCTGTTTTCTGTATTATGCCCAGTAATGGTTCTGTTCCAGAACAAGTGAAAACCTGTAACTAGACAGAAAAACTTACAGGCTATAAATAGTAGTATACTATATCATCCTACTCTTTTAATGTTAAAAACAAAACTTAGAGACCATTTTCCCCTGCACTCTGCGTATCAGCAGGGAGTAAAGTGACTTTCTCAGGATTACTCAGCCAATTAGTCACAGAGCCACGACTAGAAAGCCAGTTTGAATTTTCCAGTATCACAGTCCTCATAAATAGGAGAGTACTTGACTGTCTGTGCTACTGGTGATGATAGAAGGGCAAGCATTAATTGAAACACCTTTGTTTTGTTTTTTCTTTGCCCTGGAGTATGTTATTTTCCTGTTGTGAATAGCCTCATTTAAACCAAATACAAACAGCAGTTGCATCCCCAGACACTTACAGATTTCTTTTTGTAGTTCTGGCATTCTCCTGCCCAGACAGTAATAGCTGGTAATGAGCTGTGACTCAGAAAAAACTCAGATGGGGGGAGGGGGGAGTGAAGTGCAAAGGACTAAGAAGTTGCTCAGTAAGAGGGCTTTGATTTGTATCTTCTTTTCCACAATTTAAAGTAGTATACATGGATACCACATTGTTATTGTGTGAGGATACTGAGTTGGTCTCCTTTATTCATTTTTAGAGCATTTGCAAACAACACATTTATAGATTATTTTTTGGCTCCAGAATTATTTGTACACTAAATTAAGGTGGAGATATGTATGCCTTATCATTTCAGTGTCATGCTGTCTTATTCATCTGAAGCTTGTGATAATGCCTCAAAAAAAATACACATGGCAATAACAGATAACATGGGTGGAAAGGGAAGGTTATGGAAAGAGTAACAATGCTGTCATTGATTCACAAATTAATTCCATAAATAATAGGATTTACCTCCTGTGCACTGCTTTGAAAGAGGCTTTGGTGTCTAGTTTCGCTGTAGCACTTCACTCTGCTTGCTGCTCTTCATCTTCGCTGGTGTGTGTGTTAGACTGCTGTGCTTCTTTGGTTGGGGCCCATGTTTTCTCTCAGTGCTGGGGGGAGTGCATCCAGGGCCTTCTGTAGATGAGGCCTCTTCTGCCTGTGGGAGGCCATGCCTCCTGCCAGGGACGCTGCCTGAGGCCTATAGGAATACTCTTGCTGGGGAACCTTTCAGCATTTTGGATGGCAAAGGTGCATTTGAAGGACTCTTGCTGAGGCATGGTCAGTTAAAAGCCTGGAGTATTGTGCCTGTGCAATATTGTGCCTGAGCTGTGGCATCTTCAGTCTCAGTGCTGACTCCAGTCTCCTCTCACATGTATGTTTGTTCACTCCACTCTACATTGGCAACTTTCTGTCAGAGGTGATCTGGATAACCATTCATCTCTCTAATAGGGTGATGTTCATGAATGACATCAGATATAGCAGGGTATTAAATTACTTATCATTATGGTCATTGAAATCTTTTACAGACTTTTAACAGGTAGATCATAGTCATATTATGATTTTTTTGAACCTGGTTTCATAATTTATCTTGTAAAATGTTTAAATCAAGAACAGATACAAAGAGGTGAAGCCACAGTGTGAGTTGTGGAATAAACCCAGTTGAGAAAATAAAATTGAGGGAACTATTAAATTTGGCATTCGGAAGAGTTTTTCTTATATCATTCTAATTCAAGTTCATATTTTTCATTAAAAGTAGAGGGTTTACCCTCATTTTATTTGTTCTACACAAAGAGGGAATTTTTGACAGCTTGGGAAAGCTGGTGGGCAACGACTTCCTAAGAAAATACTTTTACAATCATATGTCAATTTTATTATCCCAAAATGTTATCCATCTTGTTATTTATATACTTGTATCAGACATAGTTCAACTCACCAATGTAAAATAGCACTGAACAGGCTCAAGGAAAGTATGCTCTTACTCTATTTTTGCTTGCTAGCTTCTGAGAAAAATAAATAGAAAATAATTGAAATATGAAAAGAAATACACTATCGTATCTGCTGCAGCCAGATGCAAGATTACTGATTCTTTCCAAGCAAGTTACTGCTTCTCTATTTTGCAGTTTCTGTCTATTTGAGCTGCTCCTTGGTTCTTGCTTTCTTCTCATGTGCTCAAGCGAAGAGCTGTGCTTTTCTAAGCCTTCTTCACATCAAGAAGGCATGCATGATGGTGTGGCAATCTGGGTGAGTGGAACATAGGGAAGAGGAGAGATGTCATCTCACAAAAAGCAATGTTCTGTCATTATCACTTCCACAAGAATGTTAATATTTAGCAAGCACTTCTCTGCATTTTTTATTGGGCATTTTATGAGCATTATATATTTTTTCATTTTCTGTATAACCCTATGAGGATAATAAGGTTATCTAAGTATTTTTGTACCCTTGATCTTTTTTTCCCCCCGTTATTGTCAAAGTGAAGTACAGAGGGGTTACGTAAGGCAGTGAGTACATTGCTTGTTCAGTATGGTACCTCCTCCTTCATTTTCCCCCCGCCTCCCCCTTCCCCATTTCTACAGTGCCATCCATGAATTGTACAGTTGGTTTACACCAAAGGGTTTTGTAAGTATTGCTTTTGGAATGGTTTGTCTTTTCATCCTTTCTCTCTCAATTTTGGTATTCCCTTTCACTTCCCTAGTTCTAATACATACGTATGTATACGTATACATACGTATGTATATATATGTGTATATATATGTATATATCCAGGGTATTAAAATCAGATACAGTGATCACTGGGATAAAACCACCGGAAGGGAATACAAGAGAAAAAAAAATATATGGTTTCACATGCCATATTGAAAATAATTAATTACAACAATGATATAATACTTGTTTCCATAACGTGGAGTTCATTTCACTTAGCATCATCTTATGTGTTCATAAAGGCTAGCCTCTGCTATGACTGGCCTAAACATGTACTAATTATTCCCTATAAGGGAAACCATAGTGTCCATGTTTCTTTGGGTCTGGCTCACTTCACTTAGTATGACTTTTTTTCCCAAGTCCTTCAGTTTCCTTATGAATGGGCAATGTCATTAGTTCTGATAGAGGCATAAAATTCCATTGTGTATATGTATCATATTTTCCTGATCCACTTGTCTACTGAGGGGCATCTGGGTTGGTTCCATATTTTAGCAATGACAAATTGTGCTGCAATGAACATTGTGGTGCTGGTGGCTTTCGTGTGATCTTGTTTGTAATCTTTTGGGTAGATGCCTAAAAGTGGGGCTGCTGGGTCGTAGGGAAGGTGTATGTTTAGCCTTCTGAGGAACCTCCATACTGCTTTCCACAGTGGTTGAACAAGTTTATTTTCCCACCAACAATGTAGTAAGGTTTCCTTTTGGCCACATCCCCTCCAGCATTTGTTGTTGTTAGTTTTCCTGATAATGGACATTCTCACTAGGGTAAGGTAGAATCTCATTGTTGTTTTGATTTGCATTTCTTTTTTTAATACGATTACTTATTTATTGTCAAAGTGATGTACAGAGGTTTTACAGTTTCATACGTTAGGCCATGGGTACATTTCTTGTCCTGTTTGTTATCTCCTCCCTCATTGGCCAGTGACCCTTGACCTTTTTTAGGCTCTTTTTCTGCTCTATTCAAAAACTAACTTTACATGTGGCATGTTTTAAGGAAACACTTCTTATACTTGAACTTTGATCCTCTTCAGGTTTTTGTGTTACTCTTCTGGGAAATGCAAGTTCTTCTGATGTGTATGTTCCATCCCAGACTTTCCTTTCCTAGTCCTATCTTTACACAAGATTCCTTGAGCCCATATTATAGTTAAACAATGACTACTAAATCCTGGATCACATCTCTCAGAGAGTTTGGAATATGCATTAACCTCAAATCAAAGAAGCAGGATAAATATGAAAAGCAAAAAGTCTGGATTATCCACTTGCTGTAATTTAAAGTACAAGGTACTTCCCAAAGGGTAGGGATAATTTCCAGCATTTGGACATGTGGTAGGAAAGTTACTGAGGTGTCCCTTCATGGAGCATAGGAGGACTGACTGCTCCCCACCAAGGCCCTCAAATCTGTTGAGAGGAAAAATAATAGTGCAGATTATTGCTCAGTTTCTCAAAGTATCATCTTTATGTTACAGTGGAAAATGCAGCTCTTCTTACTGGCTTTTTACCTCCTGACCTACCTCATTTTCTTCTCCATTAGGAAAATGTTGGCCATGCTCTGGCTAAGGAGCACGGCCGCTTGAGATAGTGTCATGCCAGAAGGCTGTGTAGGAGCAGTGCTTCAGGCCAATTTATTCAGGCAACAGATCAGTCTTGGGCTGTTGGCAGAAATATTGTCTATCCTCTGTGGTTGAGACATGAAGCAACTTAGAGCTGAGCTATAAGCTAATAGGGCAGCATAAGTAAATCTTTCCCACCCCAACACAGACTTGAGGAGCGGAACTCCCTGGAGATATCCATGTTTGTCCCTCACAGCTGGATTTTCACATGGGCTAGGTACTCAGCTGCCTTGACTTGTCATTTTTGCATTACTAAAGCTTCCTTCTAGCCTGCTCTTAGATTCTGCATTGAGAAACAGCAGGCACAGTCCCAAGGAACACTCCATCCAATTGGTGCCTAAAGAATGAGCAGTGTCACCCCACCTCTGAGTAGATGTGATTCTTAGCAAGGCAAAGATTGTAGAAAAACTCTGGCTGCACTGTACCTAAAATGGTAAATATACAGAGTCTGATCTGATCAGAAAACAGCTTTCTAAATTACTAATTGCACATAGTTCTTGTCAATCCACAGTTGCTTATGAAATGTTGTTACCCTACTAAGTGCTAGTGAGCCTCTGTTACTCATGATATAGTTTATCTGTTGGTTACCCAGTTAAGGTATTTTCAAGCATTAGAAGTCGTAGGAAACTTTATTAGAGATCTGTCATGATAAGTTACCTACAGATCTACATGTAGTAAAAACTGGGTTATGAGTTGTTCTCAGAAATCAGTGTTCTCTTTTCTTTCCCGTATTCCACTTCAACTGGTTGGTATCTTTGTTCCAAGAAATTCAGAGTACCTGTCATACCACATCTTAAGAGAAGGAAACCAAAGAAATTAAAAAGATTTGTTGATAGTAGAACTCAGTTTATAGTATAAATATATTTATATAGACCTTCATCAGGGCTCCTTTTCAAAAATAAAAATCCACCTTTCTTCTAGCTCTCAGTGCAATTTTGGCCACTTGTTGATATTGGGAAAATCAATTTGACATAATGTCTTTGTAAACTGACTGTTCTTACAAAAGTTAGCCTTCAGTTTCATTTTAAGCAAAGCAAAACTTCTTAGTCAGTCAGCTATTTTCACCAGCCATTGCACATGCTGTTTAAATTGATTTCACTTGTTAACTGTAGTGGTGTGGAGTTGGGAGCACTTCAGCTCTCCTGCTAGAAGGAGGACAGAACTGACCTTTCATAGGCCTCAGAGATTTTTCTTTGGGGATGAGGTTGCAAAAAAATCATAATCATACATTCTATTGGTTTTATTTGCTTGTTAAATCAACAGCTGCGTGCAAGATTTTTGAGGGGCTTTATTTTTAGCTACTTGGATCCTGATAAGTTGCTTTGTTTTTTTTCCTAAATTTACAGTAGCCACCCATCTTGTGCTGAGTTCCCTGCTCAGTACACTGAATTGCGCAAATCTTGCTTGGCCCAGTTTAGGAAAGGCATCTTTCCCAGAACCCAGTTGGCTTCTCAAAGGTTAAACGCTTTTGGCAAAAACTGCAAATCATGACTGAATAAAACCATAAAAACTGAAAACCTCAAGGACAGAGGAAAAGGGAGTTATTTCTAACTGTGAACCACATGCATACAGAAGATTCAACTTTTTCAAGAGGTTGTTTCTCTACTCAGATCTTCCCGAGTTTGAGTCTTTTTATTGGTTTGAGACAGGGTCTTGCTAGGCTACCCAAACAGGCCTTGAAATCTCAAACCTCTTAGCCTTTCAAGTCATGCATCACTTTGAGGATTATAGTCATGCAGCACTTTGAGGAGCTGAGTTTGTAATTTGCCACCGAACAAAGTTAGCATTTTATTGCCTTTTATGGCTTTTTTTTTTTTTGCAGTCTTGGGGCTTGAACTCAGGGCCTGAGCACTGTCCCTGAGCTTCTTTCACTCAAGACTAGCACTCTACTGCTTGAGCCACAGTGACACTTCAGGCTTTTTCTGTTTATGTGGTACTAAAGAATTGAACTCAGGGCTCCATGTATGTGAGGCAAGCACACTCCCCTAACCCATACTCTCAACTTCACCTTTTTACAACTCTTTATTCCCCTTGGAAGTAGTTAGGATATAGAAACTATATCAACAATTTTTACCTCCAGTTGCAATTGGAATGCAACTTTGAAAAAAAACACGACAATTTTTGTTAAAGACTAAATATCAGAATATGTAATTCTGTCTCTATACCACTTCATATTCTAGGCCATGTAATCCCATATCTGGCAAAATACAAGATCTGGATTTCCCTTCACTGACTTAAACTCAAGGTCTAAATGTTAAGTTATCTTTCTCTTACTATTTGCTTTAGCCAAGCCCACTCACATATTGAGAGAAGACAGTCATACTTGACAAAGGACTGCTATCTTGAAAATATAAAATATTTCTACAAATCAATAAGAAAAATCAAGTCACTCAATGAAGGAACAATTTAAAAACACCATCACCCATTTAAAAAAAAAATAATAGCCATCACACATGAAACAATGTCATTCAAGTAAATGCATTTTTTCTTATTAAGCAAGGAAATACAAAGTAAAATAACTATGAGATGCCATTCCACACTAGGTCAACTAATTAGCATGCATTAAAAAAGGTGACAGTTTCAAAGGTTGATGGTTATGGAGCAATGAACATCATCATGTGTGGTTGGTGAGCATTAACTTTGAAACAAATCTGTTGATATACAGTAAGATTAAACACATACTTTCTTGTGACCTGATGTTCCTTGTAGTTAACTAGGATATATGTTCTAGCAGTATGGACAAAATAGTTTTGAATACCAGTGTTTAGAATAGTGAAAACACTGTATATAACCAAAATAGCCATAGATACTGTAATGGAAAAATCAGTTAACACATGGTAATTCAACAGGATACTAAATACTAGAAAAAGAATGAACTACAATGACATGAAGTAAAAGGAATAAATGTCCAACACAAGCCACCTAGAAAAATATATGATTTAATAGGAATCAATACAGTATGATTTCCATCCTAATAGATAATTTACTCATGTGCATGGATGTCTTTTTCTAAGGATGAATGGAAAAAAAAATCTTACTTGTTTGCATTTGGTCATTAAAATAGTTGTATGTATAGTATAGTCTGATTAGTACATGAAGAATCTACCTACTCAATTACTGTTCCCAGTGTTTTAAGAGCACTCAGCTAAAGAGACTTCATGGTCAATAAATGGTTATAGATTCTCTCTTCTGACTTTGGATTTAAGCATCCTTGCAGTGCATATAAAGTTATAGTTACAGTGAAACATTATTAGAATCAGTTATTATACATACTTATTTGACAGTATACTGAATAGACCTAAAGTACTTCCAATTAAAGCCTCCTCCTTCTTCCCTTCCTTCCTTCCTTTCCTTTTTTCTTTCTTTCTTTTCCTCGGTGTTCTTTATTTTCTATATTTTTCTTTTCTTTCTCCTTTTGCTTTTGACATGACTTTCTTGTTAAGTAGCCCTGTCTGGCCTTGAACTCCTAGAGAGCTCATGCTGGCTTCAAGCTCTCCATCTTCCTGCCTCAGCCTCTCCAGTGCTAGGATTACAGGCATGGACCACCATACATGCTTCCAAACTTTATTTTCCTAAGAATAAAATAGGTCATTGTAATTATTCAAATACTTTACAAACTGTCACAACAATATATTCTTGGAAAAATCTCACCTGAACAGAGAAGTATAAATATCTAAGAGATAATTGAAAGTTTATGACAGTCTGTAGACAGAAGAAAACTTGTAGATATTCTCTAGAAGCCTAGAACTTTTTGCCACAGGAGAGTCTTTCAAGATGATTGGATACTACCAGAAATCAACATTAGAAAAATCTGAGAGTTTCACAATTCCATGATCCTTTTCCAGTTGCTGTGTGGAGCATCAAGTACAAGAGTAATTTTGGCACTGAAACAAGTGAAAGGAAAGATTGGTGGGATGTTTTTGCCCTTTACTTCTACAAAAACAGTTCTGGACTTTCCCTTCTGAATTTTCTCTTATTACCATCTGGCACATAGAGAAAGGCTGTTTTCACATTCTTTTTTTCTTTGTTTTAAACTTACAAATTCTCTACAAGGGTAGTGTCGGGGGTGTTTGAATTATTAGAGGCGTATGATTTGGGGGTGGTTAGAGCTGGCTTGCAAAGTTGAAGATGGTGGGACTTCTGTTTCTTTACCTAAATCATTTGTAACAGGGATGCTGGAAGAATTGACCATGCACTTGCAGAATGACATGACATTGTAAAGGGAGAAACGTTCTTCTTTACTACAGCTGAACCACTCAACAACAAGAAGGTTTTGTGAAGAGATATTTATTCTTTGGTTACCATGTAGTTTTCTGAAACTCAGAAGAAGCATATAATTTAGTGCCATATCAAAACCGAAAGGCCATAGATAGTAGGTAGAAAGTAGGATTTCTATGTCTTTGTTGCTCTTGTAGGATGTAGAATCATCTTTTTTTTTTTTTTTTTGCCAGTCCTGGGCCTTGGACTCAGGGCCTGAGCACTGTCCCTGGCTTCTTTTTGCTCAAGGCTAGCACTCTGCCACTTGAGCCACAGCGCCACTTGTGGACATTTTCTATATATGTGGTGCTGGGGAATCAAACCCTGGGCTTCATGTATAGGAGGCAAGCACTCCTGCCACTAGTCCATATTCCATATCCCAGAATCATCTTATTCTAACTCACATTGTACAAGACACAAAAGAAACAACCCACAAAAGAAACCAGAAATAATCCCAAAAGGAGGGAAATCACTAATATTTTCATTTTTGAACAAATATCACAAACATTGGTCTTACACAATTGATTTTTGTTTTGGTAGTACTGGGGTTTGAACTCAGGACCCCATGCTTGCCAGTTGGGGTTTTTATCACTTCATCCATTCCTCTGGTCCTTTTTGTATTAGGTATTTTTGAGATTAGGTCTTGTGTTATACTTGGGTCAGCTCAAACTGTGGATCTCATTTATACTTGTTGATGTTACTGGGAGGACAGACATGCCCTCACATTCACTAATTGCACTACTCCTGTAAGGGATTGCAGGTTTTTCCACTATACTTGGCCATTGGGAAAGACAGAATCTTGTGAAAAAGATTTGTTTTTTCTTTTTTGCTTGAGTTGGCCTTGAACAACCTCAGCCCAGGTATCTAACTCCCAATTAGCAAGAATTACATGCTTTTGTCATTACTTCTGACTAACAAGATTTCATTTGTTGCGTTTAAATTTTTGTATAGTACTAATTGCCTTCAGTTGACACCTAACACTGAACCCCAAATTTTAAAGAAAAGAGTTAATGTTATTATATGATGATTTGTTTGGTTGCTCAACTTTTTTTTAAAATCAGTTTATTCATGAACGTTGTTGAGCAAGATATCAGGAAGGGTATAAAATACACCTTTGGCATCAAGTTGGTAGTAAAGTCAAGTTTCTGTTTCATTTTTCAAATTTTCTATCTCTTTGTTCGAAATGGTAGAACTATTCTAGTAACAATGTTTGGAGCCAACAAGAGGACCTCACTGTGTTTCTTAAATTGATTTGTAATTTTAAAAATTCAACACTAAGAAAAGGAGTCAATTACAAAATAAAATTTGTGTGATCCAGTTTCATAAATTCTAATTTGAGTGTTAAATTAAGTATTCCATAGCACACTGTATTTTACTCAAAAATGTTTTTGAGCAATCAATATCATGGCATTGTTTTAGCCCAGTGGTATGGAGAGAGATGAGACATAAGAGCAATGGGTCAGAAGCATGGAAAAGTGGTACGCAGGACAAAAGGCCATCATATGGTGTGTCTGAACACATGTGTGCACAGGCATGTGCACACAACTCAGAATGAAAAGATTACCTGTCTAGGATTTTTACCTGAGCTTACAAATATCCAGAGTTGCATGTCACTGACATTATAACTTTGATTTGCATTTGCATTATGAATTCAATTCAGTCTGTTGATGATGTGTGTCTTGTGCTCCTTTTTTTCCCCACTATGTGTTCCTCTTCCAACTGAAAATGAAGACTGTTGTGTCCACTGCATCCTGGCCTGCTTGTTCTGTGAATTCCTGACCCTCTGCAATATTGTACTGGGACAAGCTTCTTGTGGGATCTGCACCTCAGAAGCCTGCTGCTGTTGCTGTGGTGATGAGATGGGGGACGATTGTAACTGCCCCTGTGACATGGACTGTGGCATCATGGATGCCTGTTGTGAATCATCAGACTGTCTGGAAATCTGTATGGAATGTTGTGGAATTTGTTTCCCTTCATAAGTATTTATCCTTGGTTTGTGTTAAAACTGGAGAACATTTTAAAACTCTTTTTTTTGCTGTAAAGGGGGAGAAATTCTCATGAAGCAATTTCGTATTTGCACTGTTCAGTCATTATATTAAGTAGTCTCTGAAAGCTTTTGTTATCCTCTCACAAATCCATATGGTTTAATATGTGAAAAGTTTGCTAGCTCATAATAAGCGAGGGACATTTTGACACACACATATATATGCCCCAAAATGTTAAATGGCTCCTCTTTTTCTGCTGATATGTTTTGTCTAAGCTTTGTCAGGAGCCTTGTACTCCAAATATATTATTTCTTACTGAGTATTTAAACGAGACCATTTATTTTTCGATGATTATCTATGAAAGGTAAAAAGTAAACACTCTTGGGCTGGGAATGTGGCTTAGTGGTAGACTGCTTGTCTAGCATGCGTGAAGCCTTAGGTTCCTCAGCAACACATAAACAGAAAAAGCCAGAAATGGCGCTGTAGCTCAAGTGGTAGTGTGCTAGCCTTGAGCAAAAAGAAGCCAGGGACAGTGCTTGAGCCCTGAGTCCAAGCCCCAGGACTGGCAATAAATAAATAAATAAATTAATTAATTAATTTAATTAAACACTCTATTGAAAGCAAACTTCCACAAACAGACCCACCATTGCTGGGCATCCAGCGTTCCACATGTAACACATGTTCAGCAGAGACTGAATGTGTGCTTTGGGTGTTGTGTTGCCCAGGCTGTATGAAGGACAGAAGCTCTATCCCATCCATGGTTCACAGCAGTATGCAGTGCAGCCGACAATGAACCATCCCTTAAGGCATGCTGAAATGAACATCATAATAGGAGAAACATAAAACACCATAGGAAAACAACAAGAGAAATACCAGAATACTAACGAAGGATTGAACACAACATGGCATTCTTGGCAGCCCCTTAGGATGGCTAATTGATCTGCTACTGGAATAAATTATTTAGATTTAAGGAACTCTTCTCAGTGGACAACCTCAATTGTGTGTGCCCTTTATAGTTAAAAGAAAAATGCCTTTGGAAACTTTCTTTTTAGTTGTAACAACTTTCCCAAACTACCAATTTTAAAACAATGATAATGTACATTTTTATATATGAGCTTAATGTTATGCTATATTTGAATGAAAACATACTACCTAATTAACACATATTCTGCAAATTGGATGTTTTCGAATACTTGATTTAAGTTGAATTTTTCTTTTCTAATATCGAAATTCAAGTATCCTTATTTTGACTTTTCAGAGGCTTTCCTTTATTTTGTAAGATGTAGATGTTTTGGGAGCAGGGTGTGGTCTGTATGTTTTGGTTTATTTCTTATTCAGTGTTATATTTCATAAGCACAGTAATTTCTAGTGCAGCAAACCTGGGGTTTTAGTGCAGAGAAGCCCACAAATACCCTGCTGTGACCAAATTTTAGTGTTATAATTCTATGTTAAATTTAGCCTATATGGAAGGTTATTAAGATCCCCAGGTATGAAGAAATGTATCAGTAATAAGAATATATATACATATATGTAATATATCATATATGTATATGTAGTTAATTGAGTTATCGAAGAGTATGTGACTCAGTTGGAAGGCAGAATACTTTCATACTATGCATTCTCCTATGAGGTTGAACTTTCCCCAAATTATACTTCAGTTTAATTCAATATGAGCCTTGTAGAAGTTTTGGAAGTATACAATGAGAGTCATACTTATTACTAGTTTTATTTAACTCAATATCAAATAGGTAATAACAACATTAACAACACATTTTAGGAAGCCTTTAGACTTTTAAGAGAACTAGGCTTTTTTTTTTTTTTTAATCCTGTAGCATGACAATGTCACCTCTGGTTTTCCTTTGAGACCAAACCTAGTTTTGAGTTATGTTATTTATTTAAAAGGTTTGAAAAAAGAAAAAGAGAAAACTCTTGAATCTTCCTTTTAGTGTTATTTGCATACACACAACTTTTACATTGTCAGGTTATTGAAATAATGTTCTAACTATAGTATGTTCTAACTATTATATTAGATACAAGAATCTGAATAATTCTACATATCATAAGTTAACTTATGCTTGTACATTAAAGTGTAAGAATAGTATCTGTTTATAATGTAAACCTCCTAATAATCTGGAATTGTGAGAGTATTTGACATTTAATCCTGTAAAATTTTACACCCAAGTGGTCTCTCTGACTTTTAAGTGTTGCCTGTTACTTGTAATGAAAATATTAACACATCTGAAGTATTTCTTTGTAGCAGAGGATGTCATGGATACCAGTGATATTTTCTGCCTTCTGTGTATATGTCTTTTTCCTCAATTGTCTATTCCAGGCAGTAATTCCATGAAGAATTTTGTATAATTCAAAAGGAAAAAGAAGAAAGGGTAGGGGAGAGAAAAGTAGGCAAATGTGAAAAGATTTTCAATATGTTTTAGAATGTCTGTATTTACAATGTTTTGTTGAATTATTTGACCATCCTTACTGTGCTGTAATTTAGTAAGGTATTTGGTCTCTTTACAAATGTGGAAAGTTAATCTTAAATGTTTTTTGAACTGGACCTGTATTAGCCTGAATATTGTAAAATTAAGGAATGACTTCTTTATTGTACTTTAACCTACTTTCATACTTAAGGGACACATGAATTTATATTTGGATGAATTCTACTATAACTTCAACCTAAGATTGACATTTTGCCTGTTACATCCCTTTCTGAAGATTTCCTTGTTTCCTATGTAAACCATTTGACTCATGGCCACATATGAACTTGAAAGATACAGAACATTGGCTAGCACAAGTCATGATATCAAAATACAGTGCTCTTGTAAAAACTCATGGTAGGTCAAAATACAAGATTTGTACAGTTTTAGTGGGTTGATTTTGTTTATTTACTTTGGGACATTTACTCTACTTAGGAAATTATTTCACATATCCTAAGATCAAACTACAGACAAAAATTATTCAGATTTATTAACTTGGTCTCAGGTTTAATGACTTTCACACAAAACATAATCGTCAGAATCATTTACATCCTAGGATTTTTAGTAGCACAATATTTGGAAATATTTTAGGGTGTAGTATTTAAAACAAGACAATGTAAGTATGTACAAGAAGATCTTTTTTAATTTTGAAAAGTAGTAATCTTTTGGCAGTGCTGAGCTTTGAACTCAGGCTTCTTCCTGGCTTTAAAGGCATGAACTCTACTTCTACCTCTGAGCCATGCCTCCAGCCCTTTTAGGCACAGGTTATTTTGAGACAGGATTTGGTTTTTGCCCATTCTGTGTCTAAACTTGGATCTTTTTTTTTTTTTTTTTTTTTTTGCCAGTCCTGGGGCTTGGACTCAGGGCCTGAGCACTGTCCCTGGCTTCTCTTTGCTCAAGGCTAGCACTCTGCCACTTGAGCCACAGCGCCACTTCTGGCCATTTTCTGTGTATGTGGTGCTGGGGAATTGAACCCAGGGCCTCATGTATATGAGGCAAGCACTCTTGCCACTAGGCCATATCTCCAGCCCCTAAACTTGGATCTTCCTTCATCTTACTTCCCATTGTGTGTGTGTGTGTGTGTGTGTGTGTGTGTGTGTGTGTGTGTGTGTATGTGTATGTGTATACATACATTATTTATATACATATAGCTGAGGAATCGAACCTAGGGCTTCATATATACAAGGCAAGCCCTCTTGCCACTAGGCCATATTCCCAGCCCCATTACTTCCCATTGTAATGGAATGACAGTTGTGGGCTATCAACCTCAGATTCTCCTGTTGAGCTAGAGTCTTACAGGATTCTTTTTATGTTTTCCCCAAACTGGCCTGAAACCATAATCTTCTAGATCTGAGCTTCCATGGTATCTAGAACAGATGTGTGAGTCACCATACCTTTCTTAATTTTATTTTTGTGTTCTTATAGTGTATCAGATGTATTAATTTTCTTCACCTGAACAGTAACTGTTACCTAAGAAAATTTGCACAGTCCCTTCATTTTCTTTCTTCTATCAGTGCCCTGGATTCTAATGTTATAAACATCAAATCTCACTCACTCCAATAACTTAGTCTGGAGCCCCAGAGATGTTGTGGCTTGCCTTCTTGAATGCTGGTTAACTGCTAAGACTTATCCACTTTCTGTGTTAAGATTATTTTTCAAGTTATTCAGTTTCTCCATGCCCCTTGTAATTTCTCCTTATCTGTAGGCATAAAGGATTGGTACATTTTGTCTGAGAGGCAAAATACATTTTATCAAATATAATTTTTCTCTTCCTTTATGCTAAACACAGTCAAGCATACCAGTTTATGTCTCTCCTTTTGAAAGGATGAGTATTTAACCATTGTTTCAGTGTGCTCCTAGAAGCAATAAACTTAAAAGTGTTTTCTGTATATGCTTCATTTGGTGTTAGAAACCTCAGGAAAGTCACATAACCCTCAAGAAGTTTCAACTCAGGGAAGCAGTTTGGTGCTTCTCCTATGAGAAAGGTGTTAGCTCCAAACAGAGAGACTCCTGTGTTTTACATATCTGTTTACTATTATTTTTAGAGGTTTGCATTATAATGGAACAGAGTGTGGAAAAGGGATAACATTATGTTGCTGTCTTATATGGAGAGCGAGCTTTGCAAAAATTGATCTATGTATTTTCCATGGCATGTACCTAGTGAACAATGATATCCTTTATTTTAGAAGTAAACTCAAAATATTGCATAGATGCTCAAATTTTAATGAAATCACTGGACAGTCTAGAGATGAAAGGCTTATAAATGAAGCGATGACCAAGCACAGCCCAGAATCCAGAGTCTCAGCAAGCAGAAATTAGATGACCACTGTGTTCATCTGGCCGGGACATTGTTTGGGATTTCCCACAAGGGCCATGACAAAAGTCCTCAAGCAGCCAGATGTCAACATAAGTCCTTTCCTGCCTCCCAATCAAACTGTGTCTAGTTATTCTAGTAATATTATTTATTTGATTGCCCATTATTAATATCCTACATGCTTCACCTCACCCCATCCCGTTTAGTAAGCCCTAAAGAGTCATGAAGGTAGTGGTCAGGACTGAGAAGAAATCTTTTTGGAAAAAAAAGAAAACCATCCTTTGATCCATTACTGACAGGGGGTAGAGATAAATGTGTTAAAGACAAAATGTAGCTCTGTAATTAGGTTCTCACTTTCTGGCAATTCTTTTGTGAGGTTTAGTTGAGAATGTAATTATTAAGAAAATGGTGAAAAGCAAATTCAAACAAATTCTAAGTTTAACTTGAAAAAAATGGAAAAGGTTCTTAAGTTCTGTCTGATGCATAAAGGGGTAGAAGCAAAGGAATTACATTCCAAAGCCAAGAAAGAGGGTGTACAAAAGCAGCTGATCCACTTGACATAGTTCATAGCCTTTTGCAAAGGAATAAAAGCCTGTTGAGCAGGGAACCAAAAGATCTCATTATAGGATGAAGCCAAGCCATATTAAAGCTTGTGCACTAGTAACTATGTCTAAAAACAGCCTGCTGTTTTATATTGAAGCAATACATTTCTTAACTTGGTAGGTTGCAGTGTAAAGATGTACAGAGCCTGTCTGCTGGATGCTATGCCAATTACAGATGTGGCAGAGAGGTGTCAAACATCTACAAACAGGATCGAAAGCAATCTTAGAGTGAAACAAAAGAAGTTTTGAAATGTCACCTCAAAACCTAGAAAGCACAGTCTATCAGATGTGACTGACTCTTAGAGTTTTAACATCACCTTTATTATATAATTTAATGTGGACGTCATATGATCCTTTCAACCAGAATGCACAATTCTTTCAAGGACATGAATAGTGGCTGAAAGATAAGGAGCCTATCTTTCAAAAGTAACACCTTCAGAGCACAAGATATTTCTGATCAACTCAGTAGAAACTGTTTTACTGGTGTGGAGCTAAAGGAAGAATGAAAAACACCAAGTATATACACTATATTACATTTTATAAGATCATCAGAAAGAATAATTGGGCATATTTACACAATTAGATTTTAGTAAACTATTATTCCAACTTAACTATAATACATATTCTGGTAAAAAGTACATTAAATTGCAATCCAAAAGCAATTTAGCTGTGGAGGATATTGTTTTTTATCTAATTATTCACAAATTAATGAATAAAATTAAATTCCAATCACTGAAGGAAATGAAGCAACCGTGAGAAACAAGAACTACAGAGTAGTTAAAGATATGCAGTGCATAACAGAATTAAAGCATTTCTTTTATTCAAACTCGATGCTTAAAAAAGAACAAATCCATCATCTTGAAATTTGACTTGTAGCTTGACACTAAAAATAATATGAGTAGAATTTTCAGTGGGGTAAGCACAAAACTAGTTCAAGTTGTGTCACTCTCAATTACTCTACTCAGGTGGTGTACCCATTAAAATTCCCACTTGTGGGTTCCGCTCACTATGCAAATGGGGTCATTACCTGGAGAATTTAATTGGTTATGACACTGGGAGTAGGACTTTTCCTTTCAAAATAAACCTACTTACACACATTTTCACCAGAAATTTGATTGTTATATGGACTTTGGATTTTTTTAGCTCTACACATATTTGCTGAAGTTAGACATCCCTTGCTTATTTATTGCTGGCAAATAATTCAAAAAGGGCTTGAATTAGTTTGACAGCTTTTATTTGTCTGTAAGACTAGTTGGAATGAATGTTTTGTAACACATTGTTTATCAAAACATTATTTTAAAAAGTATCTAGCTTTCAATCGACCCATTACGTGTGGGTATATTTCCAAAACAAATTGGGTTTATTTGTTGTTTCTAAAAAAATTAAGTGTAGTCTCTTCTCTTTCAAAATAGCACTATGTGCTTTATGTTAGAAGAATTTTTTCCCCATTTGTCATTTTAAAAATATGGCATGTCCATTTAGGTGGATTTATACAAACACACACAGATGTGGCTGAAACTATCTGAAGCACTTGCAAGGTCTTTATATTGACTGATAGCACGAAGTAGAGATATGAGGTTGTCATAGTCAGTACTAGAGACATTTCCATCAAGAGGCTTAAAACTATTGAATTTAAAGTGAACAAACAACTTTGTGTAAAAAACACTGAGCATAAACTTCCCATTGGTGTAACAGTGTGGAGAGATTTCAACTGGAAACATCCAAGTACTTAACGCGAATATTAATAATAGCCCGATTTATGCTTTACACTGAAATTACAGTGTAGTTTAGTGGATACAACATTAAAATGAACATCTTGGTGTCTAGTTTCTAGACACTGACTGTAAAAGCAGCTCCCAGAGTGAATTTGAAGTAGACGCAGAGTTCCTGTAAGTATTAATGTGCTATTCTCTGGGAAGCACTAAAAGTTCCTTGAAAGACAGGAGCTTTGCAGTCTAAATTTTTATTACTATACCAAGTTGTACAACAGCTAAGATTTTATCACAAGTTTATCTGAATCTAAAGAGAATATTTCCCCTTTCATGTAAGAAGAATATAAAACCAGAGAAAAATAATTCCAATGATATAGAAGAGGAAATACTATAAATTCATAACTAGATGATTGGACAGGATTTTTAATGTCTGTAACTATGGGAAACTTTCCATAGAATATCAAATGTGGATCCAAGTCTCTGACATTCATTTTTCTATGATATTTCTAATTGTGCCCGGAGGATAAGAAGGAGTTGGCGCATCCAATAAATATAATCATTTACATGCACAGAGCTCCCTTTGAAGTTAATAGGACCTATGGAAAGAGGAGTTATGCACCACGAAAACGAAGTTCAACGTGAATCTACTTCTTTCTTTTTAACATGCAATAGTATTGCCAATGCCTTCGGATTTTCCTCCTGCTTATCTTTCCTTTGTATGTGATGTTTAAGTTGGAGTTGAGTGAAGTGCTCCATGTGTAGAAGAAAGATAGTCAGAAAGTGAGGATGTGATGATTGGCAAGCACATATCCAGGGACCAGCTTCATAAGATAATATCCAAAAGTGATAGGGCTTGACATTTGTAGAGCCTGTTTAACTTTTCAAAAGGAAACCCTATCCGTTTTTTATTTGATCTTTACAAACACGGTGACTCTTTTAGGATATACATTTTAACTTCCATTTTACAAATTGAAAAAAATTGAGAAAATTTATTTAAGCTTGCTCAATCAAGTAGTATTGTTAGTTACTGAGAATAGGAAACATAATTTCTTTTCCTGAATCTTTTATGTACGAGATTTTTCCTTGTGAAATCTTACATATAACATATAATATCGATTATTCATCATGATGGTTCAACTGGAAGTTGGAGTCATGACATGGAAATCAGATCTTGCCTGCCTCATTCACTTTCTCCCATTTTTCCTATCTCGAATGGTTAGAAATCTTAAGAACACAGAAAAGCACAGCTACTTTTATTACTTGTCATTACATTTATTGACCCCTGAACTCAGTTGATCTACAATATGTTACTGTCTCATACCTACATACAATGAATATCAGGGTTTTCTAGTTAGATGAGGAATCAAAAGTTCAATGTCCTTCATACGACTGTGTCAATCATTCTCCATTTACTCCTCTAGATCTGCTTTTAGCCTCAGGTTTGTGCTTTGTATTTTGTTTTTCAAGGGGCTTCATCTGATGACTGACACTGGTGGGAAATCAGAAGGAACAAGAAGAGAGTTGAGTTATTAGTTATAATCCTGGTCTTTGGCCCCTTCATATTAGGCAGCAATTTATCAGTTTACTTAATTATCTACATCTGAGGTTCCTGTGAGGCAATTCCTCTTTCATCCCTACTGCTTTCTTCCCACATTACTTCAGATATGAGGCACATTCTTGATAATTCTTAATATTTCAAACTCTCTCCTTGATTTCCAAGCCCTTTGAGCAATCCATCTGTTTGCTACCAGTATTCTGACAAAGAAGGTTAGCAAGGGAGAATAAATGTGTGTGTGTGTGCATGTGCGTGCATGCACGTGCGCAAATGTCCATGTCTCAATCCAATCTTGTCATTACACATTTGTAAAATTTATCAAAATAATTAAGCACTTGTTTCTCTTAAATGTTTGTATGTATTTAGCACGGGCAGTTAGTCTACTAATATTGCAAGAACTACTGAACCCTACAGAAGCTTCCTCAAAAAGTTCATGTCAGTCATTATCACCCCCCATACTATAACCTAGAGTTGGATAATCAGAGAAGGTCTCATTACCATGAAAGAACAACGTCTATGTTTCAATTTACAAAGAAAACTATAGGTATAGCTATAGCTATACCTGAAATGATTGAACATCAATATTATAAGCTGACTCACAACAAAAATTCTAGGTTGGAAGATAGCCCTGCAGAAATGTCCACTTTGGGGGATTCTACATACATGTAACTGATACTAATTTAAAAGGCAGGTTAATATGACAGCTATATATTTTCAGTGACAAACACTACTAAGGTAAATAGTGTTCAGTATTGAACCTTAGACAGTAGTTAATACCAAATTGGTAGACCTTTGGCATTTGAACTAGTGCTTCTGAATTACCTGGTTATCCAAGAAATATTTGTTGGTCACATTTAGGAGTTGTACCCTGAGATACTGCCATGGTGTTCATCAATAGATTTTCACTTTAGAGAGAGATAGGGTATACATTAATTTATAGACAAGTGTAAATGCTTTGAGAGTAGATGGATGAGTTCAATAAAGCTCCTTCAGAATCAAAATGTTTTCCAGAAAACATTCAAACTGGGATTTGAAGAAAGTCAGCAAGCCACACTATACTCTCAAGCTGCAGTAATGATGAAAGAATGGAGAATGGGGTGATGAAAGGAAGGATTACTGAGCCCAACAGAGCTGCATCTTAGATGCCTCTAAAGATTTCAATACTGTGTCTTGCAGAAAAGATGAAACTTCTAAGTCTTTTAATCAAGGACATAATGAGATCAAATTATAATTTGATGATATGTTTATTAAGGCAGCATGATGGATGATGGACTAGAGACAATGCATACAAATAGTTTAAAGATTATTCATTGATTTGGGGAGGGTCTGAACAAAAGCACTGGTTGGAGGGACAGGAAAGAGACAGATCTAAACAAATTCCTTGAAGACAATTGGAAGACTTCTCCATGTAGATGGATTTGTTAATAATGCTCAGTGTCATGTATGAGCATTAAATAAATGTTTTCCTTCAGCATAATAATGGTTGGCAGGTATCAGAAAACTCTATCATAATTACTACTACATTTTATATGGTGGTTATGGCAGTGTATGTAGTGTTCAGGTGAGTGAACTCAGAACAGAAATGCCAGAGTGAAATGTTCTGGTTTCCTAGGAAGCTCATGGTGTGTATGAGCCAGGATGTGTGTAAATGGGATGAGCAAGGGAGATGTGAAAGGAAGAGCAAGTGCAAAGTGACATGGATGAGAAATATTCTGAGGGTCAGTGGAGTTAGAGATATTAAAGTATATGTTGGTTTTTAAATGAATGAATAAAGGAGTACAATTTCATACATAGAACCTGAATGACTGAAATAATGTGCAGTATCCAACACAGTACTTCTCAGAATAGCACACTAAATGAGAAATTGTAATAACTAAGAGGAAATTTTTGTAGAGTTGTACACACCCTTTGGTTTGACCTTTTTGAAATCACCAAATTGCTAGCCATTTACTAGATGCTAATCAATTGGTTAAATGAATAACTTTGTACTTAGCCTAGTAATAAGTCTACTTGTAGTCATAAGTCTTAGGAATTCTATGACTCAAGTCTTCTTTGGTGGGCCTCCAGCAGTTCTAAAATCAGTAAATTTGTTTTCCGGGATTGCATTCTTGCCTTTCTTTGTTCTTTTGCACACTTGGCTCAAGCTCTCAATTGTGAATATTCCAATTTTTGTGTTAGTCTGAGAGGGTGTTTACTGGACTAGAGAGGTTGCCTAATTTTCTTTGAGTTCTGTGCATTTCTTTAGTTCCATAAAATGATCCAAACTTGCTTTAAGTATTTCATTTTTTCTCAATAATTTGCAAAAGATTGAAGGAATGTGTTGCTTATGTCAGCTGGGTGCTGGTGGCTCAAGACTGTAATAATGGCTCTTTTAGGAGGCTGAGATCTGAGGATGGCCATTCAAAGCCAGCCCTCCAGCCCAGGCAGGAAAGTCCCTGAGACTCATATCTCCAATCAACTCACCTAAAACAAGAAGTGGAATTGTGGCTCAAACTGGCAGGTAGCCTTGACCACAAGAGCTCTTGAACAGAGCCCAGGCTTTCCCTGAGTTCAAGCCCTATGAACAACAACAACAGGATATTTTGGACTTTGCTGGTGAGGCTATTATTTCAAAGGAATCTCAGTGAAGATTCCCAGGGAGAAGTTCATTTCGCATCTGGCAACTGGCTTGTCAGATAGGAACTGAGGGCTTTTATTTACTCTGTTCATGTGAATATTTACTTTGAAGTAATGGTTGAAAGTATAGGAGGCAAGGTAATGTGTTTCCCGAAAATAACATGGAAATCCAAATTTGCAGATTCATAAAAGATTTTTGTATGTTGACTCTGTGAGTGTTTGTTTTTGTTTTGACTGATCTTGTCAAAAGAGTCACTTGCATAGGCTTTCTATTTATTTTAGGAATCAAAAAGGATGCCATTCATTTGGATTACAATTCTTTCAAGCCAGGTGGTAGTGGCTCATGCCTGTAATCCTATCTACTCAAGAGACTGAATGCTGAGAATTGGGGTTCAAAGTCAATCCAGGGCAGGAACTTCAGTGAGTCTTTTATCTCCAATTAAACAGCAAAAATAGCCAAAAGTAGAGCTGTGGCTCAAATTGTAAGGCACCATTCTTGAGCAGAAAAAGCTAAAAGACTGTACGCATGTGGAGTTCAAGGCCTAGTACGTACCTCCCTACACACACACACACACACACACACACACACACACACACACACAAAATTATTTTAAACAAAGTAAGTCTTAGGTTCCTAGATCCCAATATGATAAATTATAATAACATATAGACTTGGTAAAAATATTTAGACACAGGTTATTGCAACAGTAATCTACCTAAAATATTTTAGTGCTTAGTAGTGGCATTTTAATCATTTCTTTTCTAAAGAGGAGCATTCACCTGGGACAAATGACTTTTTCCATGGAGAGCACAGTTAATATTTAATAAGGGAAAACATTTCACTTTTATACCTTCATAAATTGCAACAAATATTGGATTTTGAAAAGTATCAAAATGCCTGAATATCTTTCTTAATGAAAAGGCCCTATTTTTCCCTATATCCACTTAAAATTCCCCATTATTTGTCAGCTGGCAAACTGCAAAAAAATGTTTGTCTAAATGAGAAAATATGGTGGTGTAATACATTGCATAATTACATTCCAGCTTTGTATTAATAAAGTATTACACTTGTAAGTTTTACAACTGGAAGTAGCACCGTGGTTGTCTTATATTACAGTACACACAGTTTGATTGTTACTGAGTAGACATCTGCCAAAAACATTTCATTTTAGCATGATGAATTTACCTTAGCCCTGTCAAGAATCACATTACAATGCCAAAGTGTTGCTTTGAATATATGTTGAAAAACAGAAATAAATTTGTGAGGTAGGGTTTCAAATCCCCTTGGGATCTTGTCATTACTGGAATTGTGGTTAGGTATATAGGAGTTCAAGTTACTCGGTGGGGGACTTTCTGCTAGTGAATGCTAGTCATATAATCAGGACAGCTAAAGAGAATATATTCTTGACGCGGGGGGGAGGAGTATAATACAAGGAATTTATCAGCATCAAAGCAAGCGTTTTTCACACCTGATTTACATAAAAGTGTAACAACAATATTTAATGCATAATACCATTCCAAGTCACTCAAACATTCACACAAATTGCTTATCTGCAGCCTTTGAAAAAAATGTGTACAGTAAGTTATTGTGAAAGATTTAGCCTCACTCTGTTTGCCATATTTGTCTTATAATACTAAATAACAGCCTTGGCTCAAATAGGAAAAATATATTCTCTTGATATGTGGAGTAGGAAGTTATTATAAGGTAGACAAAACAGCAGGAGATTCAAACAACAGGCAGATTATCACAAAAGTGACCAAGAACTATAGACAAATTCATTTCCAGTGTCTCTGGGAGCCTAGCTAGACTCCTCTATCACATGCTTTACAAATGGTAGGTAATGTTACTGTAATTTCTTGAAAGGCCTGTGAATTCTATCAAGAATTTGCTGCACACTTTGGAAAGATTTTCCGGTATAGACATGACCACATGATAGACTCTTATATCCATAGCAACTTTTAAAGTCTAAGATGTGGAATAAAGACTACTGCCTTAATAACACCAAAGGGCCACACGCACATAGGCAAGATTGTGAGCAAGGTTCACAGTTTAACTACCATAAAAATTAGCTGCCGTTTTCATTTGAGCAATGTGGCAGATAAAAGCAGTTTCAATATTCCACCATTGCATTAATGTAGATGTCTCACAGATATATTAAATTTTTTCCCTCTCAACACCATGCACTAAGAAAGTGGTAAGAGTATTACGTTTGCATGAGACTGATTTGACATGTAGTCTGAGAAATATATGAAATGTTGTATTTTTTAAAGGAGTCGGCTTATGAAAAGTCATATTTGAGAGAGTGTGGAATCAATTCTCAGGAATAGTTTATGGTCTAGAAACTCATAGGTAATAAGAGAAGCTGGTAGAGGTGTGTGTATGTGTGTGAGTGTGTGTATAAATTGTTACAAAAATGTTAAAACCTATATTAGACTTCATCAAGGAGTAAGAAATACAATCATTTCTTTCTCTTTTTGGGGGGATGGGTAGTACTAGGGATTGGACTGATGGGTTATTGCTTTGCATATTATTTCAATTTTTTCTTTCTTTTTTTGTTTTTTTTTTGTAGTAGAGAGGTTTGAACTCAGGTTTTGGCAAAGCTGCTTCTGACACTTTACAATTTGAGCCACTCCTCCAACCTGGCTTTTTGTTTATTTCTTTCAGAAGTGGAATCAAATAAACTTTCCTACCTAGGCTGTTTTCGAGCTGAGATTCTTCAGCTTTCAGCTTTCTGAATTGCTAGGATTGTATCTATGAGCCACTGGATCTTGATGATTCAATAGTTTTTTTAGGTTTGATCTATAATTTTTTATTTCCAAGGCCTGATCCACAATACTTTCTTTTTAACTAGGCTAACAGCACATTATCACTATGCTCAATTTTTATTTAGAGGTAGGTGTCTCACTCATTATTTTATCTAGCTTGGCCTGAAACCATAATCTTCCCCATCTCTGCCACCTATGTAGCTGAGATTACAAATGTGAGCCTCCATGTCATGTCTCATGCACTCATTTTCTAAGTTGCCAATAACATTCTCCTAGTTAAAAAATTAAATTTGTATCATTTTTCTGGTTTGCATCATGTGTCTTCTAGTTGTTTCCAACTCAACTAAAAATACAATTTTCTGTCATTGTGACAAGCCATATATATATATATATATATATATATATACGTATGCATATAGATAAAGATATATGAACATATACTTTTTTCTTGATTATAATCAAGAAAATATATCAGCAAAATCAGAATCCCAAGAGGAGAAATATGTGACAAAGTAATTCAAGTAAATAGAAAATATCATAGAGAGAAATAAATATAACTATATGGCACTAAGCATATATTTGCAGTGATCATTGATAGGGTGTCAATATAAAGGATTCATTAAACATTAAATTGTGACATCTCAGACTATCACATCACTGCAAAATAGCAGAAGAACCCCACACTTGTATGGAAAATGTTCTTTTTATTAGAACGATGAGAGAAATTCTTTGCGTATGAATTCAGAAAATTGGGAAATCATAATATGTATAGTATCTCTTCAACATATCTTCTATATTAAAATAGGAAAGCATTTCAAATCTTTTCTATTTGTCTACTGCCATCTGGTAAAGGGTATTAACACTGTAAATCAAACTGATTTCCTCCGAAGTTCCATGTGTAATAAAGAATGTTGAGTTTTTTATTTGCGAAAGTTTCAAAGATTTTTTTGGCAGCCTAATTCCACTCCTCATGAGGCTCCACCTCTGGCTTTTCAATCAGGTAAAATATGAGAAACTCAGAAACTGATGACCGACATTCTTCATGAGTTGAAAAGGGAGTTGATAGTTATTTCAAAAATAGCCTTTAAATCACTTAACATTACTGTATACATGTTAACTTTATGTGCACAATACTTTCTAAAGAATAATTTGAAATGTTGAGCTAAATTAATCTTGAAAATTTAGCAGTTTAATAGCACCAGCCCTTTGAAAACTTAGCACTAATCACTCCTGGAACATTTTCTTTTTTAGCTGTAGTGACATCTCTGAAATTGAATGTCTGTCTGCATAATCTCTATTAGCCTTGTCTTTGAAATCTATCCATTGGCATTTTTTTTCTTATAATGTCTGCATTTTCTTTTCCATTTTGGCCTCATTTTTATTCACCTCTCTTTACTTCTTTTTTTTTTTATTTATTATTATCTGTTTACAAAAACGATCCCTCTTCTTCACACCTTCATTCCCCTTTTCGGTTTTGGTAACAATATCTGAAATCTGTTACTTCTTGTGCATCTTCAGAACCACCTAATTCAGCTTGACACTTTTTTTTTAAAGTTGCCATTTCCTTCTAGACCTTGGGAAGACAAGATAAATAAGAATTGGCTCTTGCATTTATGGAGCACACAGTAGACTGAAGGAAATGAGGACATGAGCAAGTCATTAAAAGACATTGTGAAACCACTGAGAAAAAATTGTGAAAATTTTATGTCTTAAGAAAACTGAGCCTTGAGAAAAACAAGAATCATGAGGGGAATGTCATCAGGGCCATGTACTGAAAGATGATATAGGACAGGCAAGGGAGTTGGGGAGGCCATTTAGGCAGAAGAAACAAATCCTTGCTCTGGTGAAGGGCACAGTGCATTTTAACATTAGAGAAGCTCAGTGTGACTGAAAACCAACCTGTTCAAGAGGGACAGTATGCAAGACGGATGGAAGATCTCTGTTTAAGTTGTACAAAAATTTCATTTCCTGTTTTTGTGTTTTTAATGTACCAACGATAACTTTTTAAAAATTATATGTGTAATAATTTAAAGCAGAAAGTGGCAGTTTCAGATTTGTGCTTCACTGAGGTAATTTACACAAATAAGGTAGCAGATACTGGAAGTGAGGAAAGAAGGGTTAAAATGAGGCCAAATATGAATATAATCATTTTTTTTTTTTTTTTTTTTTTTGGCCAGTCCTGGGCCTTGGACTCAGGGCCTGAGCACTGTCCCTGGCTTCTTCCCGCTCAAGGCTAGCACTCTGCCACTTGAGCCACAGCGCCGCTTCTGGCCGTTTTTTCTGTATATGTGGTGCTGGGGAATCGAACCTAGGGCCTCGTGTATCCGAGGCAGGCACTCTTGCCACTAGGCTATATCCCCAGCCCCCGATATAACCATATTTAGAGAAATGATTGTCTAGAACCCAAGGCCACTGAAGCCACGGAGACCATGAAGGTCACCAAGGCTATAGAAGCTATGGAGGTCAAGACCACAAAGACTACTAAGATGACAAAGCTATCCAGACCAGCAAGGCTATCAAAATGGCATTAGAAAAAAGAAAAAGAGGTTAAAGTTGAACAAGACATTGAGAAGATTAAAATTAAAATCACACAGATGAGACTTAATAATAAGGTGTGAAAACAAAAAAAGAAGAAAGAAGAAAGAGTGACATGAAAGAAAATTATCTCCTTATGATGCTTTTACCCATCATAAGGAGAATAAGATAAATGCAATGTGTTAAGAACAAAGGTGCCATAAATTATGGGAGACAAAATTTGTAGGCAGCTTGATAAGCAGGATAAAACCAAGGACAATAAGGTCAGGACAGGAAAGCAAATCTGATATTTCAAAGTTATTTAAGCTTGGATAGTGTTGGCCTCACAAAGCCTCTGAAGCAAGAACTTACCTGCAGGTCACTTGGAAGCCAATTCTGAATACAGAACTCAAGGGAACAGGAAGAGAGAGATAGCCAAAGAGGAAAAATGTTTTAAAAGCTTCACTGAGACTGGAAATGCAGAGAGTGAGGCCCCTTTTCATCAATTCCACCAAATCCTGCAGAGAAGGCTACCAGATGCTTCTTTGAAATGTGTACCTAAAGGAAAGGAACTGAAGATATTAATCTACAAATTTCTCCACCCTTGGCTTACATTATTATCCAAAGATATTAACATCCCATCTGTTCAACCCGCACCATAATCTAGCCAAACTAGTTCTCACGGTCATTTGAGCTAGCACCTGTGGTGTGGAAATCTAGTGCATGGTTACTCACTGCTAATTTTGGTCAGCATGCAATTCACAGAAACCCCCATGCAACTGTGCACCTTGTTCACAGATGATCATCGAGATGGCATATTGAATGTGTGAATCACCATCAGATATGTTTTCTTTAAGGAGTGACCACATGTAGTTGTTAGCTGAAGCTGTTAGACTTAACCAGAACACTTGCTAAAATGCATAGATCACTAACTTCTGACATGTCAAGATTTCAGTGTAAATGTAGGAAGTATAATATTTGTTTATATTTATTTCTCCTTGGAATTTTCTGGGAAATAAGTCCACAGTTTTCATCAAACTCTCACAAAGGATCTTGATTCAGAATGGTTGATGGAATACAAATTTGGAGTGACATTGAATCCAAGAAAGAATTTTGGGGAAATCAATATTTAATATTCAGAGGATAAGACAGATAAAGCAGCAAGTGCTTGGTCTTCAGAAACTTAAGGATCGCGGAGGGCTCTATACTCACTGACTGTGTTCTATAGCAACGCCCTCTGTTGTCCTCCTCCATAAATAGGTAAAACAGAGATAACATTTTGCCTGTGTGTTGTATGTATAAAATAGGAGACATTTGAAAAATATCTAGGCTAAAGTAAGTGTTCATTAAGTGAAGGGCTATCATAAAGACAGAAAATGATTATGAAGAAACACTGAAATATAATTTTAAAAACCTATACAAAGAAACACAGATAATTTTAATTAGGCAAAAACAGAAAAGATATGAAAAAAGAGTTTATTAAATTTTTGAGGCCACTGTCAAGAACAGCCAAATTATAATAGTTGTGTAGAGAAGGTGTGGATAAGGTAGAAGACCAAAGCCTAGCGCAGAAACAAAACCTAGTTGCTAATTTTAATAGCAAAATATCAGCATTCTTACCAGTTCTCTGAATGCTGATTCCCATAGTGTACCACAAATGGGTCTACATGATGATTACCTATGCAAAATGTTAAGCTGCCCATTTAAGGAAATCAACTCTTTTCTATTGGCAGAAATCATGTGTGCTATACTTTTCCTTGAAGGAAATGATAGGGTTTATTATGCTGGAAAGTAAGCAAATATGGCCTGTATCACAGAGGGAGTTACTCTGTCAATCTTCCAGGGAACTTAATTTACAAACATTCCAGTAAGCCTTGCAGTGGAAGAAAGCCAGTATCTTGAGTTGGGGTTGGGTGTCTCCCTCCTTCTGCCTGTCCATGTGTGTGTCATCATGTCAGCCATGCTCCCAAATGAGTCAAAGTAGATCTTTTCATCCTCCTTCCAAATATCAAGAGCAGAGGGTAGAGAATAGGGTACATGTTTTGGGGAACTAAGTTTCATTCAGGTAAGGTCCGAAGATCACATAGATCTTCATTCTATCACTGTAAATGAATTTGCTGTTACTATGACCACCAACTTGAAGACCGATCCCCCACAGACCTTCATCTTCATGACCAATTTAGTGTATTTGTTTCAGTCCCCTCCGTGTCATCTTGCTTCTTTGACATCAAATCTTCCCCCTCCCTCTATCTTCTCCTTTTTCTCTTCCTCTTTCTTTTCCTCTCCCTTCCTAATTGCTTTGTACATTGGCTGTTTGGAGCAGAGGAGGACCTTGCAGAACTCCCTTGACTAGGAAGAAAAGTGTCATCATAAAAGTGAATTTAAATATAACTGTTAAAATGCATATCATATCATTCTTTCACAAGGAAATATACTGACACTTAAACTTCAGAATTTGGAACTAGTATGAAACCAACAGAGTTCTTTGCTTCTATTTAGGCAGCAAATTTCTTGCTTTTATGAAAGTATTGATTGTATTTCCAATCTCAGAATTGTCTTTCATGCCCTAATAACTTGGTAACTTCAAAACATTTAGATCCTTGCCATATATCAAATATTATTGTCAGGTCCACTAAGTCATAATTATCCAGAATCCAGACTCAGATTTCTAGGATCTGGCAGTAGCGGAAGGAGGAAATAGAGGAGGACCAGTTTAAGTATGCCAGTTCTACCAATATTAAAAACTGGACATCATATTATTTCAGGTCAGTCATAACCTTCTGTAGATTTCAAGTTAAAAAAATAAAGTTTCAATATAATATATAATTCAATAAAAGTTTTTCTATCATTGAGAATTTTCAACATACAAAGAAAACCATTTGTCTTTTAAGAAATGTCGTAACACAACTCTTAATTTGCTATTGTTATTTATAAATTATAGTTACAAAGGTTTCAAAGTTCGAATAAATTGTTAGATATAATTAGTGAAGGGCAATGCAATCAGACCTTGAAGGACTTCCTTTTTAAATGTTGAGTTCTTTTAACTTAGATTGTCATTTACCTTGTAACACGAATTAAAATAAGAAATATACGTATTTTTAAATTTCCAGGTAAGAAATATAATTATATGTGCCTCAAAAATACACCTTTACATAAATCTGTATGTTAGGAGAAAATAAACTATATCCCAAGTCTATCATTGAGATCTGAACATAAATAAAAATAATATTCTTGGAAGGTAATGTCTATTTTGAGAATGATTATTTCTACCTGAGATTTTTGACAATACATACAAGAAATAAATTTTATAGAATACAAAATTTGAGTTGTTACTTCATAGTAATAATACCTATACTGTCATTTTGGCATTTTTAAAAATCTCTCTGAACCTTAAAGTGTGTAGAAGTTGATAGAAAAACAGTTGGATTTTTCTAACCAGTGAATGCCTAGATACAGTTGGAACATGGGATTTTTATTTATTCGGTCTTACTAAGAAAAAAACTTTAAAAAATCTTGCTATATAGTACTGAACAATGTCAAACACACATAAAACCAATCCAAGCCATAATATTATAAATTATATAATGTTGAAAAAACTTCCTGTTTTGAAGAATATTGCATTCCAGGATAGAGAGATAATAAATTGACATATGTTAGATGACAGTGTTAAAGAATGGATTGGAACGAAGGAACGCAAGCTCCCAGAATGGATGATTACTGAATACTTATTGGTAGAAAGGTCAAAGACCTTTCTGTCACAGGTGGTACACCTACAGAAAGAGAATAAACCATTTTTCTCTCATGAGGAAATAGGCTTCTGCAGAAGGAAAACAAAGTGCAAAAGCCCTGAAGTACATATGTGCCTTATATATTACAGAAACCCTCCGGAATCCTGCATGGCTATAACACACAGAACTGGGGAGATAGTATCAGGAAAAGATAGTAGAACATTTGTATTTGGACCATCGGTGCAGAAATACTAAGAACTTTAGCTTTAACTTTGAGTAAGAAAGGTAGTAAATGGATTTTGGACCAAGAAGACTAATCTGCCTTACATTTGCTTCCCACAAACTTAACTTTTAACTTTAGGATAATTTTAGATTCATTTGAGAAAGGTACCAAAATAGTAGTGAAAGTTCTTATGTAGTTCTTACCAAGTTTCAGTCATTGTTAACATCTTCTGTGGGTTTTTTATTTTTTGTCAAATTTATGTAACCATCATTTGTGTATTGACATTAAATACATTCCAGTCTTTATTTGGATTTTTGTCAATTTTTCTTTTTCATTAATGTCTTCGATTTGCTCAATAATCTAAGTCAATGCACCATCTTGCTTTAGGTTCGCAAGCTTGCCAGCCTCCTCAGGTGAGTGAGAGTTTCACATTTACTTCTCAAGAATCCTATCAGAAAAGCTCTCTAAAATAGAAATTTTAGGAATACAATATAGAAATTCTTGGGAGTCCTTAGAAGTCCTTTAGTGGGCCTCCAAAGTACAACTACTTTCAAAGCAAGTTTAAGTTGTTATTTGCTTTTTTATGTTGATATTTATAGACTTCTGGTACTAATGTAATGGTGAATAATATATTCTCTCTTTAATGCTGGGCACAATGGTGATACCCAAACTCACTATGTTAGCATGAGCTGATCTTAAAAAGAAAATGCCATTTTTGCTTAAGAACATCTGTGATGCAGCAGAGATATTTATTAATTTTATTACTGATCTAAGTTGCAACACCTTCTGCATGGCAAAACTGGAAGACCACTTCTATATGCTGCCATAGAATGACTGTCTCCTGGTGGAAGAGTTGTTGACAGAGTAAACCACAATTTTCATGGACCACTATTTTGATTTTCACTTGAAATAATTACTAACAGGCAATTTATTATGGTTAGTCAGACTTGGATATTTGGCACACATCTTAATTTTTTTTTCTTAAGTTTACCTGTCTCTTCAAGAAAAACAGCTGTCAGCATTTATTGAAAATAATAAATAATGAGTTTTCAAGTGAAACTTGGAAAACTTGCATCTATTGCTTAAAATCTCTTTAAAATACAATCAGTACTGAGAGCAATTAATATAATTTAGGAAGCATTTTATAACAAAATGTATTAATATTTGAAGAACGAACTGTGTCATTTTAAGACCCAAGTTTTTTTCTTTCTTTTGGTCATACTAGAATTTGAACTTAGAGTTGCATGCTTGTGAGGCAAGCACTCTACTGCTTCAGATGGACCACCATTCTAGAAATAGGTTTGCCATATGTCACTGAACAATGTTAAAAATGATGTAACACTAAAAGATAATTCAAAATATGAGGTAGGTCAGTGTATATTAATACAATGGTACAAAAAGTTTATCTTATACTTTCAAATTCCTTGATCCAATTATTCATTAAGAAAAAATACAAGGCTGGATCATTCATTGCATAGCAAAGCACCTGTAAATCATAACAACTTAGGGAGTAGATGGGAGAATCATGGTTCAAGTCTTGACTATTGAGACCCTGTTTCCAAGAAAAGGCCAGGCATGGTGAGATATATCTGTAAGCAATTTGGGAAGTATATGTAGGAAGCTCACAACGAAAGGCTGGCCGTGGCAAAAATTGTGGCATCTTATCTAATAAATAACCAGAGCAAAAAGGGCTGGAGCTAGTTCAAGAGGTATTCAAAATGTCAGTAGAAAAGAAAGAAAGGAAAAAAGAAAAAGCAATTAATAGAAAAATAATAGAGAGCAGGAAAATACATTATTTTCTGGTGTATAGAGAATCAGTAAACAATATTCACAATTGTTTGAAAAGGCTATTATAATTATCTCTCTTTTTCTATCAACATACCCACACAGAGCTGTTTCTTCTTATATTCCAACCAAAGCACCATATTGCAACAAACTGAATACAGAGGCAAGTATTAAACTGATGTCTAAGGCAGATTATGTTTGCAAAGATAGAGCACAATGAAACTTTCCTTCTTGAACTTTGGGCAGGGGAGCAGGGAGGAGGGGCTTGAACTCAGTGCCTAAGCAACATTCCTAACCTTCTTTTTTTTTTTTTTTCTGCTTAAAGGTAACACTCTACCACTTGTGCCACAACTCCACCTCCAGCTTTATTTGGTGCTTAAATAGACACAATCATCTCCTGGTCTGTCCGTGCCTGGGCTGGCTTCAAACCAAGATGCTCAAATCTCTACCTCCTGAGTGAGTAGCTTGGATTACAACTGCCAGCCACCAGCACCCAGTTTCTTGAACATTTTTATTAGGGAAATTATTATTTTTCACCAAAACTTATTTGTGTCAATATATATATAATATATATGTGTATATATATATGTATATGATGAGTGTATTATTACTATTTTTGACTGAGTTAATTGTAATTATTTTTTTATTTAAACTAATGATAGGAGAGTCATGGACAGAGGTAACCAATACCAGCAGGTATTTTTGGAGTTCTTAATGACTTTTCAAGAGCATGAAATGAACCTAAAAGTAAATGTTTGAGCATTTTTGCTCTTGACTTTGTCAGGTCACTGCCAGTTATGTAAATCTTTTTAGGTTAAAAGCAATGGAAAAAATCATTAAGCAAAGGAGCAACCAATGATAATTAGTAAAAGGTTAAATAATTACACCTAAAAACACAACTACAAAATTCTTAAGAAAAATAGATAACTGAAAAAAATTGCTACTACAAAATTTAGAAGGTAAGCAATATTCTTCACATAAGAATTCATTGATGTTTTAAGCTAATACCACCGGAGCTCTTTTACTTCTTCCCTGCGCTCTCTTTTTCTCAGGAAAATATACTAACGCTAATAGCATTTGCCTCTAGTTGGGGAGATTAGGATAATTTCAGTGATTTAAAAAAATTATTACATAAGCCATATTGCCCAAATTTCTGTATTTTTATAAGGAAAAACATTACTAAAACTATTTAAGGCCCAGGTACTTTCACATTAATTTCTAAATTGATGATTCATTTGGAATGCCATTCTCTTCTATTTAAAACCAGAAAGCAATTATCTTGAATATAGTTAAAATTGTTTAAATGCATAGCTTTCTTATGGACATAAATAATTACTGATTTTTATTTATTTACACTTTTTTGGTGATTCCTCCTAACTTGTAGCATTATTTTTAACCATTCAGGTCATTACATTTAACTTTTACTTATACAAAATACCTACTGGTTGTCAATACATTCATTTCTGTGGCTATACACAGTTGTAATTTTTAAAATAAGAATCATTTTGTAAGAAAAAATACAAAAATGTTGGCTTTTAAAGTAGATTTTTTTTTTTTTTTTTTTTTTTGCCACTCCTGGGGCTTTGGACTCAGGGCCTGAGCACTGTCCCTGGCTTTTTTTTTTTTTTTTTTTTTTTTTGCTCAAGGATAGGACTCTGCCACTTGAGCCACAGCGCCACTTCAGGCCATTTTCTGTATATGTGGTGCTGGGGAATTGAACCTAGTACCTCCTGTATAGGAGGCGAGCACTCTTGCCACTAGGCCATATCCCCAGCCCCTAAAGTAGATTTTTGTAATGCATATTGATTTAAGTGATTCTTGCCTTCGTAGTCTCTACTGTTAACACAAGTCAAGCTTTGCTAACTTCTGATTGCATGTGATTTGAATGGAATAATCTGAATGGTCTAAGAATCTGAGTTTCATTTCTGTGATTTTTATTATCCTCAATTTTATTTCAGTGCATGATGATAATTAAGGAGGTGGTTTTAAAACTGATTTTAGATTCTGTCTTCTTATTCACTCATTTCCATATGAATGACTTGTTTTTGTCATTTTTAATACTTAAACATTTTGAAGGCAAACTGTTTATTACATTTTCTGCGGTGTCTTCTACAGCAATATCTTTGGTGTACAAATCATCAATTCTGCTGCCAAGAGAACATTATGAAGGGTTAAAAATGCTGATTGGGTTATATAACTCATATTTATTTCCATCTTCATAATAAAAACAAACAATCACATTCAAGCAAATGTCACCAAATTTAAGACGTGCATTAGGAAAATATGAAGTAAAGGTTTAACAGGATTCTCTGTCTCCATGAAGTAACACTGTACACTTTGAAAAATTACATGGTGGTTTTACAAACAGTGCCCTCCATTCTAAATTTCTATCACCGAGAAATTTCAGCTCCAAAGTATGAAAAGCATTGGTGGTGTAATGATTGTGCCTATGACCTTTCTTTGAGAGAAATGTCAGCAGAAACCTTTATGATAGCCTGAGTAACCACCAGCACACTCCCATAGGTCATTAAATTTACAACAATTATGCTTGTTTTGCTTTGTGACTTGCCCAAGAACTAATGTTTCCATATTTCCATTCTTACTTGGCATCAGGAGATTCCATTTTTTTTTTTTTTTTGGCCAGTCCTGGGCCTTGGACTCAGGGCCTGAGCACTGTCCCTGGCTTCTTCCCGCTCAAGGCTAGCACTCTGCCACTTGAGCCACAGCGCCGCTTCTGGCCGTTTTCTGTATATGTGGTGCTGGGGAATCGAACCTACGGCCTCGTGTATCCGAGGCAGGCACTCTTGCCACTAGGCTATATCCCCAGCCCAGGAGATTCCATTTTTATTAGTGCTGTCTGCAGTTACATGAGCCAAAAGAAATTCCTTTCCATTAGAACTTCTTTTCTTCATGGTGAAATCCAGCCTCGATTTCTTCCTTTTATTGTTCTTCCAGTTCTCACCTGTTTCATGATTTCTTTGACTGTATTTGCCCTGGTATTCATCTTTCCATCTGAAAAGTTGATCTCAAAACAGATTACCATCAGATCAGAAGTCACATCTTCCTTCAACTCAGATTTGTTTCTCAGCTTTCTTAACCTAAACCCATTGAACAAATGTTCGTATGTTGAGCAAACTGGGGAGTACTAGAGAAAATAATTATTTAGGAGAAGCTCAAAACCTCAAGTAAAAATGTCAAAGTAGTTGAAGGGAATTGTTTTCCTCTCGCTCTCTTTATTCTCCCTCCTTCTCTCAATCTCTGTTTTGATCAGTTTGTCTACCCTTGTGGAGGTATTAAAGAAGTCTCATTTCCATGTTTATTTCTTCCAAATGAAATAAAACTTTTCATATAGAACTTCATTCAATTTTGCTCCTACCTACATTTTTATTTTAATCAAAAGCTTTCTTGGAGTGAGTGAAGGCCACCTACAGAGAGCGTTTTTGTCTTTAAAAGCTTTGTTTATCACCCAGAGTGATAGTCTATGATGGAAAATTCGTTTTGGTTCAAGGACATATTGTTGTCTTGATTGGGCTTGTACATCAAAGAAAGAATTAAAGGGTTCTGATAAAAACTTTTCACCTGACACACAGGTGACTGAAAGTGTATATTCTCCTTTCTTGAGTCCTTTTGTCACCTTTCTTAGCTTTCTTGTTTTGAAACATAATAATAGTAGTATTTGAGTTTTCTGGGGATTTTTGTTCTATATTGCATGCTGTGAAAGGATTTTTCTAGGTTCTGCTTCTGGGCTACCTCTGATCTTGTGATGTTAAACACGCTGCTGTCTTCCCCCTGCATCACTCTCATCATTTCCTTCTCCACTTGTTCCTCTTCTGTCCTGCATATGTGGGAGGGGGCCATATAGAAGATGTGAGAGGAAATTTAGTAGAATGGCAGAGTAGGAGAATGTCAGGGAATCATACTACTGGAAAAAATAAAAAGGCTTTCACAACTTTTAAAGAAAAAAGAATAGGCTCTACCAGTCTTTGCATTTTCTTTTCAACATAACTGCAAAGGGTAACTTGTTTTTTCCAATGAAGCTTTTGACAAAGAAATATTGTCACACATCTAGAGCCTAGAATTGTGTCCCAAATCCATGAAAATTCATGGTTTGTTTTCTAAACCGTGAAGAATGATTGCTGTAACTCAAATCCCATATTTTCTAGTAAGACCAGTGTCGTTTTGACCTTGAAGGACTGTGTGAATTGTAATGAAAATAAATACTTCAATAAAGCATGACATCATATTTTGATTCATTTTGCATTGTGTGTATTTAAGGAAATACTAGAACTTCCTTCTGATAGATTTAATACCTTGGGAAAAACGTTGATGTTTGCTTTCTCTCTTGCCCTAGGGTCATGTTTAGAAATTCCACTTAGTATTAGAACCAGACTTAGTCAGTCAACAACAACAAAGGAAAGGAATGTTGGGTTGTTTTCAGAACTAGATATCACATTTTAAGTATTCTCTTATGCCAGTAACTTTGGTAGGAAATATAAAATACAGATAAACATCAAAGAAGGTAAAATCTTGAGAAATACATTGATGAATATTTTAATGCAGTTGAAATACCTGTCATATTATATTGTTTCACTATCAGCTTCTGCTTCTCAGTGCTACAGTTTAATCTTTGTTTACTACTTGTTCCTGGAATGATGGGTTGGAGTTACATAATTAAAACAATCTGCATGTACCACCATAAATTTATTGTTTTAGACATAAGGATTAAATTAAAGACTAGCCATGATTAGCTCCAATGGTAAATCATCAGACTTCTTCGGCAGGCCATCTACTTAATACTTCCTAATCATCAGAAATATTTTATACTCAGTAAAGAACTTCAGTACAGTTTCTATCCCTGATGTCTAGAACAAAAAGACAGAGATATGATTTCAAAAAGAATGAACTAATAAATATACTGAAAACATTATGAGACTTTGATATTGCTGAAAACAAAGACATTGTAGATAACTCTAAACATGGCTGTCTCCACTCCCTACTGAAACATGAGGACATTTGGGAATAAGGGGGATATTGTGAAAATCTCTACTTTTGATGACTTGTGTTTTCAATCAGTAATATATACAAAGAAGTTTCGAGCTTACATTTAAAAAACTTTAGAATCTTTCTCTTTCTCTCTTTCTTTTCAGGTCATAGCATATTTATAACAAACATAAACAAGTCTCATCTTGTGTCTTATTACTTATTTTTTGCACACATACAATTCTCCTTCCCCACTCAGTATTCTGTGTATGTGCTAAATGTTTCTTGTTACTTTTTTGCACATAGTTTTAAATTTTAGTAAATGGTATTGAGTTAACTATTTTTCTAATCAACTTTTTTTGATAGTACTAGAATTTGAGTTTAGGGTTTCATACTTTTGCATGGATTATAGGTAGGATTAAAGGCAAGCAGCACAATGCCTATCCACAGGCTTAATTTCTTTATCACAAAAACAGTGAATGATACATTGATGTTATAAAATTACATAAAACTTAAATGAAAAAGTTCATGACACATAAGAAGAAACTTTCACTGAATAAGAACACTTACTATGTATCAAGTAGTGCACTTTGTTTTGGCAAAATAGGATAAATGATAAGAAGAAATATAATGGGAGTATAAGTGGTGAAAACCAAAAATTGAAATATTTAAAAAATATTTCAGGAAAATTATACTTTAGTAAGCCATAGTTTTGTTTTGTTTTTATTTTTGTTTTTTTTGTTTTTGTTTTTTGGCCAGTCCTGGGCCTTGGACTCAGGGCCTGAGCACCATCCCTGGCTTCTTCCTGCTCAAGGCTAGCACTCTGCCACCTGAGCCACAACGCCCCTTCTGGCCGTTTTCCATATATGTGGTGCTGGGGAATCCAACGGAGAGCTTCATGTGTAGGAGGCAAGCACTCTTGCCACTAGGCCATATTCCCAGCCCAGTAAGCCATAGTTTTCAGTAGAATAACTGGAGATTCAGAGTTCATACTACTAACCCATATCATGGAGATATCAAAAACAAGGGATCTGGGGCTGGGAATATGGCCTAGTGGCAAGAGTGCTTGCCTCGTATACATGAGGCCCTGGGTTCGATTCATCAGCACCACATATACAGAAAATGGCCAGAGGGGCGCTGTGGCTCAAGTGGCAGAGTGCTAGCCTTGAGCAAAAAGAAGCCAGGGACAGTGCTCAGGCCCTGAGTTCACGGCCTAGGACTGGCTAAAAAAACCAGAAAACAAAAAACAAGGGATCTGGACCTGATGAGACATACCTGTAATCCTAGCTACTCAGGAAGCTGAGATGGGAAGATTTTGTGGTTGAGAATCAAACCAGCCCTGCCAGCAAGTCCCTGAGACATTTATCCCCAGTTGATTACCAAAAAGCCAGAAATGGAGCTGTGGCTTGAGTAGTAGAGCTCTAGCCTTGAGCAAAAATCCCAAGGACAGACTCTGAGTTCAAGAAACAGCACACAAAAAATTAAGAATTTTTATTATATGTGATTCTAGATTTCTACTCTAGAGTTCATTAGCAGGGAAAGTTATTCATTCTTAGATCTGTACTTCAATATCTTAAATACTGGAAACAGAAAACATATAAAATACATACTTTAAGCATAAAGTCAATCCACTTTTGGAATTTGAGGTGTGAGAATGGAGCCTACAAGTTGTTGGCCTAGTCTACAGTCTAGGAATACTAGCATTATCTTTTGTCTGTGTCCAGCTGTTAGAATGATGAAGAAGAAAACCAATTATCTTTTCTAACCCTTTTCATTTCTAGAAGATCACTTTTACTTTAGTAGATTCTTGACTAATTAATTATTCAAATAAATAAAAACTTTTGAATTGATGGTCTTACAATCTATTAAGATGATGCCTGGGCTTGTTAACATTTGAAACTTCCTCTTTAAGGGCCAAGGTAGAAATATGATATCTGATATTGTACCTCTAGTAATATAAAATAATTAAATTAAAATTAATAAAGTTAAAACTTCAGATCTTCATAGAGGCTTGCATGTCTAGTTGCTGCTGTATTAGGGCAGGTAGAGAACCTTCCTTCTTGACACAGTTGAGTGGCTAAGTATGTTAAAGATTAAGACCAGTCCACTTGATTTAACTATCTGGAAGTTATTGCTTCCCCATCTGCTATCAATGCAGTAGTAGATGCCAAAGGCGGAATTGGAAGGAAGCCTAGGTAGCTGAAATTAGTAAAATGGACTTTACAAAACTTGTTTGTTCAGAAATAAGGAGGGGAAATAGGTGGAAGAAAATATAAAAATTCAATGAGGAGGTACAATGAAGAGAAAGCGAGGAAATTATAGAAGAACTTAACAGCAGACAAAAGTTAGGACCTTGAAAATTTAGTGGCTACTTCTAGCTACATCATGAATATCTAAGTACATAACTAAATGGTGTGGCTGTAAAACACATCAACAGTCTCAGAAACTAGCACCACACCCCTGACTTGGCAAACGTGAGGTCATGGAGAAGAACATTGATTGTTATCAATCCATCTGTTATAGCAATCAATCTATCAAGAGGATATTATAGTTACAAACATATACACAAGGGAGAATAAAGAGGGGAGGGGAGAGGGGAAAGGAAGAGAAGGGTTATTTCCAGGTTTTTCAAATGACTGGGGAAATTTGCATTGAAAACCACGGATGTAACAGAAAAAATTAGGTCACAAGAAATTTTTCTTCTCTGTCCTTTTCTGATTTATACCCATTACATACAATTTAAAAGTTCAAGAGATGATAAGAAAAAAAATACATGCTTGTATTTGAGACTGAAACTGCCCCCTGATTTAGCTGTGGTTATTTAATAACTTTCCTTCAATCATCTCATAAATATTCAAGTAACAATAGGTTCTAAACACTTAAAACATATCGTAATACATGAAATACTACATCCTAAATATGTCCATGTCATAGTTCCTGAAACTTGAAAATATGTTGGATTATTTATTGCGAGTTTTCATATTTCGTGGCTAGAAGAAATTAAAAATGCATGTGGCATTGTTTGCTGATCAGTTGAACTGCAATTAACATGATTACCTTGGATTACCTTAGTGCACCCAATGTAATCAACAGAAAGAAGAGTCAGTATCAAGAGTAGTAAAATGTCATAAGGTTTGCATCAACCATTGTTGCCTTTGTGGATGCAAGGAGCAATAAGCCTTCCTCAAGAAGGAAAGAAAGGGCAAAGAAGAATATTCTTCAGATCTTCCAGGGGGAAAATGATTTCCCTATCACCCTGATCCTCACTCACTGAGACTTATGTCAGACTTTTGAGAGACAGAATGACAGGATAATAAATTAGTGTTGCTTAAATGATTATGTGTGTACCAGGTTGTAGCATCAACAATAGCAATCTAATATATTCTGTTTTTATAATTGTATACTTTATAAAATTTTACAATATTAAAAAAATTTATGTGCCTTTAAATATCCAAGAACTACGTGTGAAACTATATGTTTCATGTTTATAAAGTAGCCAGTCACTTGATATACCATGCTTTTAAGTTAAAAAAAAAAGCTGAATTGTTGAATTTTTAGGTAATTTCTCATTTTCTATTTAATAACTAATTCTTTCAAAATACTTTTTGTAAACACATCACTCATCCTTCCTTAACAAAATGAACAAAACTTTCATTACCTTGCTAATGGGATCTTTTATGAGCTCTTAATAAGTATTACAAGATTGCTGTACAAAAAGGTTACACTTATTTCACCTCCAATCAACACCTCACTGACAACGAATGTAATCACCCAAAACAACATTTCCAACATGACTATGGAAACATAGAAATTTATTTATGTAAGACAAATGTTTCATTTATTCTTCCTGGTTTGTCTAGCTTTCAAGTCATTGTGTTATTGATGGATATGATTTTAATTTTTATACTGTTAAAGCTACTGACTTTTCATTTATTCTTTTGAACAATATTTCCAGAATTAGTGATCTGAACACGCTAGCATATACATTCTATCTAGACCTTTGAACTGTTATGTTGCATCCCAATGAAATAGGATTTATGAGTAGTAGGTAGAAAGAAGTATTGGATGGGTGGAACGTGTTCTAGTAGTGTAGCCATGAGGTGTCCTCTATTAAAAGTCATAGATGCAGGAAAGAAAAGACATAACTCATACAAGAGATGCTTTGCAGGAACCATTAAAACCTTTCAAATATTGCCAAAAGAGATGGCGGGAAAAGAGCTATGAATCAGAGAGGTTTCTGGTTTCAGCCCAGAGTGGCTGACAGTCTTGTGAACTCATGACTTAGACAAATTGGATGGTAAAAGCAAACATTTGAGAAACAATGATTTGAAGAAACAGCATACAACTCCATAGAAACTGGCAAGTATTTGGAGATGGGTAATTACTGTTCTGGTTAGAGGAAGGAAACAGCAATATGGCTTTAAACTCAGAGGAGAAAGGAAATATTTGAAGTTAAAAAAAAAAGGAACACTCTCTTTGATGGTGCTAATTCAAAAAGAGAAAAAATTCTAGGTTTGCACAACTATCTTTCTCTTTTTCAAATCTACAATATTTTATATGCACATAGATAGGAATCAATCTGGATAAGCAAGTGTCATGCAGCACTTCCCATCATGGGTAATAACTTTAGAGCACATTTCCAAAGGAGTCATCCTGTCCTCTTTATTTCTTTTTGAATGTCGTCATAGCTCCTTACAGGATTAGCTTCCCACACCTCTAGTCTATTCTCAGAATAAGAGTGTGACTCCAACAATATTGTCTCTGTCACATAAAGCTTACAAATGTGACTTGAATCCATGTGTACTCATGCCCACCTCACATTCTGATTTCAGGGTTGTTGTGATTCCCCTTGTTATCCTGCTCAGGATTGCATTCATGCCATATTCCCTCTTCACTCTCACCTCAGGACCTTGTCTCTAGCTGTTTCCACTGCCTGGAATGTACAGTACTTCATTATGCCTGCCACAATGCCCTGATACTTGCAAGTTGTGACACACATCACTTTCTAAGTGAAGCTTACTATAACTATTCTAGACCTGTCTTCAACAAAATCAAAACCTCAACCTATACCTTATTTCTTCTTTATATCAATCACACAATCCATTCTAGTATTCTATTTGATTTACAATGTTAGTTGTGTCTTTTATTCTCTAGTATGTAAACAAATAGCAGGAGTTCAGTAAATATTTGTCAGATTATTTATTTACTGCATATTGAATCACTTTATTTCTGTCTACTATTCTTGCTAAATAACTTTGCCATTTTTAAAAAGATGTCAGTTTCAGGCTCTTAGTTTTGTCTTTCTGTTTTTAATTTTCTAAAGAGTATTTCTGGAGCAGTGGCCTTACTGCTAAGCCTTAATCACTTGCATTTGCATTTTATGTAGTCCTCTGGTTTGCTCAGAGAAATGACACATGTCTAGAAAATGGAACTCACCAGCCACTAATACATGTCTTGTTGATGCTTTATGGTTGAGCTTACTTCATCTGGTTCACTTCATAATTCCTTGAAAATTTTGGCAAAGGTTTCCACAGTGCTTCTGAAGGCATTTGGTATACTCTTGCTGCTGCTATGATTATTTCTCTCTGGGATTATGGCATTGGAGAGGCTTAAAATAAAATACTGAATCATTCTTATACCTGGAAGTCTTTATTACTGTACTTCATCAACTCAATCCTACTAAATCATTAATTTATTTTACTTACATGCTCACACAAGCATGGTAAAAGAAGGAATCTGCAAAACTGCTACAAAATGAAGTGTTGTCTTTATTGTACACTACCACACATTTGTGTAAAGCAGATGACATCTTTGGAAATTTTCTTAAGTATTCTTATGACATAAAAGCCCAGGCTTCTACACTGGAAAATGGCAAAAAAATATCATGTCAAAAACATTTAAGCAGATATACAGAAAAGATTTGCACTTCCCAAATCTCAAAGTTCCAGACTAGGATTCACCTCAATAGGTACCATGTGGATTATCGACTCAATAGCAAGATATTAGACTCAAAATCCAGTGCTTTTACCATACAATGTCAAAATCTACTTTGTTTAAATTGATAACTTACTGTCAAGTGAGAAAATGTAATTCTGACTATTGCTATCAAGTGGATAAACTATTGCTTTCTACAGTTTACATAAGGTGATGGAGACATAGAACATCTGTGAAACCCCCAATGTCACAATTAAATTGTTGCTTGAATCTCTGCTGCTCAAATTTTCAGGCCCTTCAATTTATAATCACATAAACAAAACTACTTAACAGTAAGCATAATTACCACTCATCTCAATTAATCTGATACTCAAATGAATTGTTATGCTATTTATAAATATTTATTTAGAGAAATTTTGGGCTCCGGCAATAGTCTAAGGTCTACATTTCATATTTTGGAACAATATCTATTCTTCAAAATATTGGCACTGTAATTTTTGGTTGCTCATGAAATATTTATTAATGCTAATGCCAATAAAAATAATGCCATGGTGATTATACTCTTCAGTCATTAATGCCTTGAAAGAAGTAATTTGCAAATTGGTACACTGTCATTCAAAGTGTTAATTTACCACATGGGGTTAACAAATTACTCCTGGAATCAGGCAAGGCACAGTTGTCAAGGCCCTGGAGTTTTTCTCCCCTGTAGCATTCACATCCAATCAGTCTCCAAATCTTGTAGAGCTATTTCCACAAGCATTTTATACACTTATTCACATTTTCCCCAAAGATTTCACCACTGTTGCACCTGATTTCAGGTCATTCTTTTCTCCTATAATGGGGTTTACAAGGAACTGTTCTCTTTCTTTTCTTTCAACCTCTGTCTGAAATCACTTTATTGCCAAATGAGCCTTCTAAAAACATGGTTTTGCTTCTCCACTTTCTTCGAAATGAAGAGGAAATGTTGAACTTTCTCTAACACACCTGTGTGTTCACACACATGCACAGATATATGCAATATTTCTTAATGTTGTGCACTTTGGAATCTTCCAGAGGATTCTAGATATATTGATTCTGAATAATTGATAGAGAGTATGGCTTGCACATTGGGATTTTATAAGGCTCCCTAGGTGATTCTAATGTGCACTTAAGCTCAAAACCACTTTTTTAACTTACTAAAGGGAGTAAATTGTTACAGAAAAAAGAATAGCAATTCCTAAGTGTGAGAGGTTAGCACTCACTTCTGTTTTTGCCATTGAATAAAAGCATTACCTTCAGTGCCAGACAATACCACTAAATCTGTTTCTTTATCTATAAATGAAGCTTGAAGGAACTGGGCCAAGTTAGTATTTTAACTGATATCTTCAATACAGCATGGTATAAACTTGGCCCTGTATTGAAATGGAATGTTTAGTCTCTGTTTGAATCAGCTTTCAAAAATATTAAGGCAGGGAGTGAGTTGATAAAAACATTTCAAATTTCTATAAAAATTATAAAGGAATTAATTGATATTAGAAACAAAAAACACAGGGTAGATTTAAGCACTATTAAGAAAGTGAATAAAGAAACCTATCACTTATCTGTGGATACACTTTCCTTTATTTTTGTGATCTACATTACAGTGGCTTTGTATCTTTGCATCTATCTCAAGTGAAGAAGGATGATTATGGTACAGTAAGATATTGAGGGGGGAATGGTTACATAACTTTCACTAAAGTACATTATTTATTCTCCTTTACTATTAGTGCTGTTAAATTCTTATTATGCCTACTAATTGAACATTATCACAGTAATATATACTATGATAAAGGACAGCATTTATAGAGCTGACAATTATCTGGGTGTCAGTCATCCACTGGGTCTCTTGAAATACATCCTTTACCCTAAGGAGAGGACCGTTGTGGTTAGAAGTCATGAATTCTGCATGATTTTTGGTTATTTTGGACTTATTTTGAACATACCACCTGAACAGCCCATACAAATAAAAGGTAAAGCTAGTGAAATGGCACCTCCTTTGTACAACTACTTAAAGATATTATGTATTTTTAAATCAACAATTATTATTGTTGCTCAAATGAAGGTCTAATAGAAATATCCAAATCTGCCTAATGGGTGATAGACTAAAATCTGGGTTGTTGCTACTACAGCAGAATCTCTGAACCAACATAAACATCTCAGTTTTACAAATTGCTCGGACATAGCTAATCCTAAGCCAACTGTCCTTCATTGTAAGGTAGGTAGTAATTCGATTTTGCTTTCAAGAGCACCTTTCTGGTTTATGGTGGAATGTTCACAGTTTACTTAGGACTGTAATAGGAAATTCTGGAGGTAATTCATAGTATTAAGGTATATAAACACTTTGGTATCTTGATAAAGAATCCACATGCAATTGAATGAGAAAAGTGGGCCATGATAACAACTCAAATGAGACTAGAACCACGAGTGGCTATCAGTGGAGGAGTTCTACAAATCCAGGAGCAAGTAGATTATCCAGGTCAAAAGTGGGAATGAGCCAGAGAGTCTACAGAAATGCTTAGCAGTGACAATTTTTATTTTTAACCAAACTGGTCTAATTTTGCTGAAGTTGTTCTATTCACTTTAAGTACCAACTGTTTTTGTCAAGAATATAATACATAATGCTATTCTTAAGATTTGATTTCTCTAAAGCTCTTGAAAAAGTCTCTGTAGTTAATTTCTTCCATCCTTCTTATCTTTTCAATTATCATAACAATAATGATAAAAACAACCGCATTTAAAAGACTTGTCACCTGTCTGGCACTGTGCCAAGATCTTAACCCTTTGGTCTCTGTTCCTGTCATTAATCTGAAGGTTTACCTTATGTAGCAATTTCAAGAAGGTTCAGAGAGTCTGTTGCTACAGGCAGAGAAAATAATACCCAGGGAGTATGGGTTACTGAATCTCCTATGAATTCATGGGCCCTCAACTCCTAGAGAGTGACTTGAAGAATGTAATATCTGTGATTATGTTGCATACCTTACTATGTTTGCAGTCTCAAATCAGCTGTTAAACATAATGGGCAAGAAAACAGCAAAAATAACCTGGTTGTTCTGCCACTCTGAAGCCAGATTACCAGGTCAAAGATTGGTAGAGTGAGGGAAAGCAGCAGAGCCCTGGACCTGGAGAACTTGAACGCAGAAGAGGTGCTTCAAGGTACTTGTTCTCAGAATTCCCCAAAGCTATGTAGCAGTTTGACTGACTAAGGGGTCATATGTCCATGCAGCCTGATTGACACTCTGTAATCATTGCACACTCAGTGATCGATTGTTGTGTAGACTTTTGTAGACTGAGAAGATGATGAAAATATTAACCCCCTTTAGCATACATCCTGGACCTTGTTACCTCTTATGCATTTTGCTGAAGATCAAGGAGCTACCTGATTTACAGAAGACCTTTGTGCTATTTTGCTTCAGCTTGTAAATACTTTTTAAGTCTATGCTTATTATGTTTTGACTACAGAATGTTTCAAGACATTAGTCAAAGATAGAAAGTATATATTAATACATACAACCTCATTGAAAAAAGAAACTGTCAGATATTGTGGAATGTATTTATAATCCTAGCACTCAGGAGGCTGAGGCAGGAGAATCATGAGTCTGAAGCTATCCTGGACTACAAATAGAATTTGAAGCCTGCCTAGGTGACTGTGTAGGGGGTTTTTGCCCCAAACTGAAAAAAAAAAAAGGAAAAAAAAAAAAGAAACAAAAGAACAAAAAGTAAGAGAGAAAAGTAGAGACAGAGAGACACACAGATAGAGAAATGCAAATCTGGTTCTAACAGCTCTATTCTTAATCACTATTCAGAAAGATTGTATTTATTTGTATCTAAGGTGGATAGAAGAAGTCTTCCACAGCTGCCACTTAAACAGGGGAATAATGTGCTGAAGAATCATCAGGGTCAACATCACACTGTTTTGCAAATTAACCTTGGTTATGCTCTAGTCAATCTGCATGGGTAAGTGAAAGGTTTTCCATCTTGGGTCTTTGTCATTTGTTCACAGACATAGCCATCTGTGTCCAAATGGCTTTCTTTTTTCTTGACTACATGTGGATAAACACTGCAATAAATCAATTCCTTTCACAGAGAAGACTGAGATGTGTCTAAGCTTTGGGGATACAAAAAATTAAAAATAGGATCTGATGTTCACCTATATGTTTTAGAGGAAATGCTAGAGAATTTTCAATCATATTTATGTCAGAATTATTCAGAAAGACAATTAGGCTTCCCATGCTGTTATTTCCCTACAAAAGCATATTGTCCTAAGGCCAAAGGGCATCATAGTTGCTAGTTAAATTAAATGCCCGAGTAAAGGAACTTCATTTTATTTCTTCCTAGCCCAAAGTGGACACTTCTAATATTAAGGAATTTATTATTTTCTATTAGGTAGAAGACCTAGGGAGTGGTTAGCTCATATAAGTTAAAGAAGTGTCATCACAAACATGGGAGCAAATATAGCACTGAGGTTTGTCAATGAAGCATTAAATCTCTTATATGCATACACAAATAATTTGCACTAGAAATATTATGGTTCTTATTTGAATGATGATATTTTATGCAAGACTTAACATACAATAGTTTGTATGTGTGGGCTCATTTACCTATTTGTTTGCATATGTAGTAGCTAACATATGGTTCAGGCTTAGAGAACCACCAGCAAGGGAAAATTAAAGATGTGAGAAAAACAAAAACCAGAAGCCACTCCACAACACACTCAGTTTCATGCCCATGTCTGCTTTGCAAGTTTTACTTGCAGGACAAAAGCTTTGTCTCCTCTAAGACCCTGGCTCCTAGTGAGAAGTTCTGTCTTGGTTATTCTGTCCACCCCACTAATGTATATGAAAACTGAATCTACTGGGTAAAGAAAATGAGTTGTAGATCTATCAATCTAACATTTTTGGACTTGTAACTATTGCACTGGTGACAGGATCATGAAGCCAATCCTGGCAAGGAGTAATGTAGTTAAAATTTTCACATTTTTAAAAGAAATACCAATATAGATGAGTATTATGAGTAGAATATTACTTTTAGAAGTCGATAGGAACTCATTGATCATTAAATATTAATATATTACATGAAATATGAATTAAATCTTATACATTAAATTGTATCACATATTTGTGATATCAACTAGGCAATAAAAATAAAACTCATCTTAAATATTGATTTTCCCTACATTCAAATCCCAATTAATAGGGATAAGCATAGCTCTAAGTGATAAATATTTCATAGTCTCCTACACAGAGATGGATATTTTTCTCAATAAAAACTTTCTACATATGCCTGTTACTGCAAAATAAATTTAAGTATACTAAACCCTGTCAAATCCTGAGATTATTTTTCTTAATAAAGTAATAAATAATTGTTGTGTTAATTTTTAAAAGGCTCTGAGGAAATTACTCTTGTAGAAATCTTTTTGAATATTCTTAGGGTAAATATAATCATGTAAAAATGAATACATTTCTAGCAAATGGCATGGTACTTACCAAGTTATGGTAACTTTAAAAAAAACTATCTTTTCGTAAATGTTTTATAATTTTTGTTACCATAACAACATGATATTGGTCCCTCATTCTTAAAGAGAAAAATTGCTAGAGCTTTTTTTTTTCTCCTTATACTAAAGAAGCTTGAAACATGGTGAAAGAATGTTACTTATAATAACACCACATCTGTTACAATGAAAAAGGCAGTTGGGAAAAAAAAGAACTGTGGAGATTTGTTAATGACATGTCCTCCCATTTTTCCACTTTAAGTCATAAACTTATTTTGCTTAGTAGTTTGGCTTGAAGCTAGCCCAGGCAGAAATGTTTGGGAGATCTCATGTCAATCAATAACACGGGCATAGTGACACATGCCTCAGCTGAAGGAGAGACTACAGATATGTGAATTATAATCTGAGACTGGCCCCTAGGGAAAAAATGTAAGATTCTATATGAAATATTACTAAAGCTAAAAGGTATTGGGAGTGTACCTTACATGGTGTAGTTCCTCTTAAGCAAACATGAGGTTCTGAGTTCAAATTTCATACTTACCTCAAGAAAAATAGGTATTGAATGGTGATCTAAGGAAACATACTATGGCCATGCTAGGTCAGAATTTCCCTTCCACACCCATGTAGCACCAAGTATTCCTGGGAAATGAAACAGGATCCTGAACCGTCATGGAGTATGTTGTGGGTACTAGCTTGAGTTTTTAATCCTTCTCCCTCTAGGATATAATTAGCACTGGTTCTAGCCTGTTTCACATTCCACCTTGTTACTTTCACATTATTATCTATGGCCATGAACACAGATTTCTGACCTGATCATACCACGTTAAATCCTTTCTCTGTGTCCTCTGAAATTTGAGGGGGAGGATCAGTAAAATTTCTGAATGTCTTCTCTGAATGGATCCTTTACCACTTTACAGTAACTGCAATGGAAAATGTTCCCCAGTAGACCTAATTGTTTTCTTTCAAACCCTAGGCACATTAGGAATGTGAGATGTATTAGGCAAACTCCATCACTGTGACAAATACCCACAGAGAAAGAACTTAAATGAGGACAGACTTGTTTACATGTTTTTTTTGAGGTTTTTCTTCTTTCTATAGGCCTCTGGGTTTTTTGCCTTTATTAGTATTTTTTGCTGTTTTGGTTTCCTTTCTTACTTTATTTTTTAAAATTATCTTTATGTAGTTGTATAAGAAATTGTCATTTAACAAGTCATTTTAGAAATACAAGATATCTTGATCAATATCATCTTTCAACATTCTCATGTATCCCACTCCAAACCACTTCTTCCTTTACTCTTCTTAATTCTGAAGGATATACATTGGATTCTTGACTTCATTCTCCCCATCTTCTTCTCTTTATTTATCCACATCTTTTTCATTGACCCCACCTGACCCTTTTCTTTTTGTAAAATTTGATTGTCAAGGTGTTACAGAGGGATTACAAGTTACATACATAAGGTAGTGAGTACATTTTTTGTCAAACTTGTAACTTCCTCACTCATTTTTCTCCCACCACCCCTCTTCCGCAATCCACCCCTCCCCCCAAGCTGTAAAGTTGGTTTACTACATATATACTACATAGAGCCCTAATACACTGTTGGGAATGTAAACTTGTTCAGTCATTCGGGAAAGCAAAGAAGTTCCTCCAAAAATTAAACATAGAACTGCTGTGGGATTTAGCAATTCTACTCCACAGTATTTGCCCCACAACTAACAAACCCAGATACAGTAAAGCCACCAGCACAACCATGTTTATTGCAAATCTATTCCAAGGTATGGAATCAGCCTAGATGCCCCTCAATGAATGAATCAAGAAAACATGATATATATGTACACACAACACACACATTTTAGTCATCCATTAGAAAGGATGATTTTTTAATTTAATTTTTATCTTTAATTAGCTGTGCAAAGGAGTTGCCATTCAACAGAGTAGTAACTGAACACAATGAATCTTAATCTATGTCACCCCTTTTATTTTTGGCTTTTGACTCATGATAAGGTAGAAATCAGATGGAAGAAGGGCCCAGAGGGGCTGGGGATATGGCCTAGTGGCAAGAGTGCTTGCCTCGTATACATGAAGCCCTGGGTTCAATACCCCAGCACCACACATATAGAAAATGGCCAGAAGTGGCGCTGTGGCTCAAGTGGCAGAGTGCTAGCCTTGAGCAAAAGGAAGCCAGGAACAGTGCTCAGGCCCTGAGTCCAAGGCCCAGGACTGGCCAAAAAATAAATAAATAAATAAATAAATAAATAAATAAATAAAAATAAATAAAATAAGGGCCCAGAAAGGAAAGCTATTTATTTTATGGTGTCCAGGCAGCAAAGATAAGAAAATAGGAAGGGGGGGCCAGGGATGTGGCTTTAAGGGGAGAGGTTTTGCCAAGCATGCAAGGAAGGAAGGAAGGAAGGAAGGAAGGAAGGAAGGAATGAATGAAGGAAGGAAGGAAGGAAGGACATAGAAAAGGGACAGTGCTAAGACATCTTCTTTAAAGGCATGCCATTAGTGACTTCCTTCCTCCAATCAGGCTCACCTTCCACAGCCCTTCATCTTGGTCCATGAATTCCTTAAAGAAGTGATTAGATCAGAACCATTATTAGTAGTCTCTAGACATATATTAATCTCTTAGCAATCTCTCAATTGGAATCACCGAATCAGTAAGCAACACAGGAAGTTAGAATTCTCTACTGCTTACTTCAACACCAGAATCAACCAACCAACCAACCAACCAATCAATCCATTAATAAAGCTTCTAATATCTGCTGTCCCTCTTTAGAACCAACAGCTTTCAATCTTCTTTCTGTTTGATTCTCTCATTTATTAGAGAATTGTGTTTACTTGTCCTCTACCTATCTTGCTTCCCATGTCTCCATTTTGTCATTCCCAGCATTTTTTGCACCCTTATAGATGCATATTAGATTTGAAATTACCTCTAAATATTGATTTCAGACACACTAATGATATGAGCCCTTCCTCATAACTCACCTCTTTGCTACCATCTTGTTCATCACAAATTCTGTCTTAATTTCCTTTCATCTAGATTTCATTATACATTATTTAACATTGCCTTGAAAAACTTGTTACTGTCTTATCATTTCATTCTTAGCTGGGATTTAACCAAAGTATTCTATATCACTATGCTTTCCAAAAGTCATATCATAAAAGGCCTGATTTTATTTTAAATTAATGACCTCATATTTGTTACGGGGTAAGAAATGTTACAGAGTTCGAGGGAGGGGATTCCCCGTCCCTCCAAGAGTTCACCACTCAGAGACAGTCTCAAGCAAAAAGATGGATTTATTGGGGAAACATAAAGCAAACTGACTGGCCAGAGACACAGCACAGACTCAGGAGCTGAACTGTGACAGTGAAAAGCAGGCTGACTGGCCAGGGACACAGTGCAGACTCAGGAGCTAACACCATGACCCTGAGCAGTCCTCAAATTGGGGTTTATAAAAGAAAAAGCACAGCACAGATGTGGGAGGTTGACGCAGAGGGTAGAGCAAATAACAAACAAGTTAAGCAAGCCATTTACAGAAGCAGAATTTTGGGGTCAGGATTGTGTTTCCCTAATCAAGATGGAATCAGCTCTGCTCCCTACAGTATTTTGCATGGATATTCCACTATTGTCAGAAATCTACCTTTCTGCCTACTCTCCTAATTTTGCCCATCTCAGAATAGTTACTTGTGTTCCTTTTTTGTTGCTTCAACAATTACCACAAACTTCCTGGTTTATGACATTTCCATTTATTGTCTTAGAGTTCTATATTAATGTATATTAATTGCTGCTCATATTTCTTGATCTAGAAGAATAATTAAACATTGTTCTCTCTTTTTAAAACATTCTTCCACTCTTAGCATCCTTGTTGATCATTCTCTCCAAATTGTCTTGATTTTTCTTTCCCACCTATCTCTAGTTGTCTCTTCCTTATCTAACCTTTGAATATTTAAGTGTCCCTGAGCACATCCCGGTCCTTGTTCATTTCACTTTCTGGCAAATATATGTAGTCACATGGCATTTAAAACATTATTTAAATGATGAGGAGTATCAAGTTTATATTTCAACTCAAACTTCCTAGAAAAATCTGTTGTATATTTCTATTTTGCCTCTCAACTTGAATGTCTAAAAGGCATTTCAAACATAATAGATCCAGGAAAGACCTCTTGATTTAACATTGCTCCTCTCATAAAAGATAACCCCATTCATTCAGTGGCTCAAAGAAACAAAAAAAGGGAAAAGTTATTTTTCACTCTCTTTATGCTCTCACCTCTGACATTTAATTCATCTACAGGTCTTGAAAGATATATCTCAAGTTGTTCTACCTCTTCCAATTTCTCCAGCCACCATTCTAGTCTAATCAACACTGTCTCTTTCAGATTGTAGCAGTAACTTCCTTCCTGACCTCCCTAAATTTATTCTTGTTCCTCTTTAATCTATTATATACAAAGTCATCAGAATAACATTCCTAAATCAAATCATATTATGCCATACCCTGGATTTAAACTGTTCAGTAGTTTCTGACTTTTATAATAAAACACAAAGGCCTCTAATCAGCATTTTTATGATCAAGAGATAAGAAGAAGTTTGGGAACACCTGAGTCTCCTATCAGAGAAAGACAAGAACAGAGAGAAAGAGAGGAGAGGAGAGGAGAAGGGAAGGGAAGGGAAGGGAGAAGAGGGGAAGGGTAAGGGAGCGAGAGAATGATAATAGGGGTCAAGGGGTTGGTCCATAGTAAAAGGGGGGCAAAGCCTTTTCTCTTTTTTTTTCTTTTCTTTTAGTCAGACATTAGGGTGACCTTGTTAATCAGACACTAGACTGTCTGGACACCTGAAAATTTGGATTTGAGAGGCCCATTGTTACCAGAATGACAATTTCCTATGAACCTCAGTTGATATCATATGGAAGATGCTAGGCACAAGTGCAGAAGGATGCACGTGCCCTGTGAAGCTGATTTCAGAGACAGACATTCCCACTAAAAAAAGATCAGGGGCCTTGGGGATTTCGTTAGTCTCAATAATGTGTCCAAGTTCAGACACAAGACTGAGCACATAAGGCCAGTTTGGGGAGTCTTGCTCCTAATATCATTTTAAACAAACGAGCATTTCTGACTATTGATTAAAGTCAATCTTATTTGTTTAGAAAGTAATTATGAAGTGTTTATGTCATGCCTACAATGTGCTGGGTATTCTCCAAGACACTTGTTACTTGTTAAGTACATACAGTCTCCCCAGAGAGTTAAGCTCCTTGAGCAAAGAATTTGTGAAATTTCTGACCTCTAGATAAAAATTTATTATCCTGATTGATATAACTACCTAGATAATCTTCTCAAGATAAAGAAAAATACAATGAAATACATTGAAAGTCTGAAATAAAAATTTAAGCTCGCTGGGAATATGGCCTAGTGGCAAGAGAGCTTGCCTCGTATACATGAAGCCCTGGGTTTGATTCCCTAGCACCACATATATAGAAAACAGCCAGAATTGACATTGTGGCTAAAGTGGAAGAGTGCTAGCCTTGAGCAAAAAGAAGCCAGGGCCAGTACTCAGGCCCAGTGCTCAGGCCCAGAGTCTAAGCCACAGGACTGGCCAAGAAAAAAAAAATTAAGCTCTGTTCCAAGATATGTCTCTCACGGAGAAAGTTATGCTGATAGATGAGAAAAGCACCTGAGGGCTGTACCATACTTCTTTTTTTATTTAATTGGCTGACCAACGAGATACTGCCTGTCTTAAACTACAAGGTCCAGATGATTTCGTGGAGAAGTGGTAAGCAACAATTCTTGTTTTTCATAAAATAGTCACTTACCATGTTATCCAACTTTCTATGTTCCAGAGCATCAATGCCTTACAGTTTTTATTAGCATATATTAATTGTGCAAGGGAGGTTTCACTGGGAGATTTCCATATATCCACACATGTCCTTATCAATGTACTCTTCTGTATCATTCTCCCACAACCTCTCCACCTTTCTTGTAACAATTGTCCATATGACATTGCTCTGTTTTCATACATGCAAATAAGTACTTGAACCATATTCATTCTCATTCACTCTCTGTTAATCCTTTCTCTTGCTGCTGCTACCTATTACTATATATTATTAAATATACATAATATAAGTCAATAATGTACATTTTCTATTCTTTCTAAAATTTTAATCCTTTTAAAAATATTTAGGTGAATACTCAAGCTTTGTATTTCTGTTGGTGTTTATTGGTTATACTCTTTAAAAATAAATTTATATCTTGGGACAGAGTTTCATTAAGTCATTTGCTTTGCTTTCTTCGTTTGCTCTTGGTTTTCTCCAGTGGAAGCATGCCTGCTCCATTTCATCTGTGGGTAAGGGAGGATTTGGGGGTCCTTTTCTTGCCTTTATCATTGAAGGTAACTTAGCCAATACATATTTTTGACTCTTGCTTTCTTTTCACCCTACTGAGTTGTAGTTATTGCTTCATGGTTTGGGGGTATTAACAGTCATCTTTCATCTTTTATTCCTGCAGCTTCAACCAAGTATCAGTTGGTTGTACTTCTAAATCCAGTTTCTTCCTTTGTTTCTTTATTTATTTAGAAAGCACTCACATGTTGCACATTTCATGACTTTTTTTGTTTGTTTGCTTTTCTGGTCACTGGCATTTTTTATTAGGACATGAATTCTTGTTGCTTGAATATATGTTTAATAACTTGGTGGTATGTAGAAATCTCTAATTATACTCTTATTTCATTGAATATTGCTAACACTCATTCCCCTGCCTTGTGGTGTGTTCACATATGACATCGATTTGTAAGAATTCTGAAATTAAACTGATAATTCATCTATTATGCACATACAAATAGACATACACACATATATACATACTTTATCTGATTGAATATTTCTTTCTTAATCTCCAAAGCTTAAAACTTCACTGAAAGTTTTCTGTTAGGTTTCTGTAGAAAAATTTGCAATTCAATTCTTCTTTATTTTGCTTGATTATACTTTGAAGTCTTTTCCCCCCTCTGTTGTCTTTGGTGAATACTCTCTAATTTAGGTGCATTACTTTTCTTATTCTTGATATATTTTTTTAAAATCTGTTGTCTTTTCCTATTATCCCTCTTAATCAGTCTGATCTGAATAGCCTTTTTACTGTGTACAGTCAGCACAATTGCATTCCTTTGCCTGGGAGTTTGATATTCAATTGAGTCTATGGTGTTGTTGTCTGTGACTCTAGCTTATTAGTTCTGTGATACTGGCTTTTGCTCCTCATGTTGTTTCTTTTGGTTTTGTTATTTAGCTCCCAATCAATTTCGTTGATTAATTATATTTTCCTCAGTGCTTTTTATTTATTAAATGGATGCTATAATCTTTTATAGAAGAGAAAATGAAGTTCTCATTAGGAATTTCCTTCTGATCTTAGATCTTTCTTTCCAATGAGAAGGCTATGCTCATTTCTCTCTATCACTTTTTCTGCATATGTTTTTTCTATAGCTTCCATGCTATTTATTTTATTTTAATTTTGCAAGTTTCAAAAACAAATCACTTTGAACTTAAAATTGTTCATATATAATACTGTTAAGTTCCCCTTTGTCTCTTTTTATATGGTGCATTTGTTTGAACTCTGAACTCAAAGACTGAAGTTAAGTTTGCCTATTTGTTCTTAGTCCAGATTTCTCTACATTATAGTGGGAAGCATATTATTAAGGATTATTCTTTGGAATTCTAAAGTTACTTTCCATCCTCAATACTGATGAACTCGTTTCTATGTTCATAGCAGGACCAACTTCTAAAACAGTTTATTTATTTATGTATTTATTTTTATTTATTTATTTATTTATTTTTAATTTATTTTTCCTAAAGTCTACACATTTAAAAAAAAATGGTATATGACTCTACTAAAGAAGTAGATAGATAAGCTGGCCACCAGTGTTTCATGTCTATAATCCTAGTTACTCAGGAGGTAGTTCAAAGTCAGCCAGATCTGACTCAAGGCTCTTATCTACAAGAAAGTACACAGAAAGTTTGAATTTGCACTGTGGCTCAACTGGTAGAGTATTAGCTTTGAGCACAAAGAGGCTCAGAGACAGCACCCAGGCCTGAATTTAAGTCCCAGGACTATCAAAAAGAAGTAGAGAAGGTGGTACAAGGCCAATGCTTGAAATATTGTCAGAAATACAGGATAAATGAGTTTATGCAGAAATGCACAGGTTCACAGGTAGTA